>NC_088415.1:94851752-94924252 GCF_034236695.1 Oncorhynchus nerka
GAGAGAGGGTAGAGGAGGGAGAGAGGGTAGAGGAGGAGAGAGGACAGAGGGTAGAGGAGAGAGGGTAGAGGAGAGAGGGTAGAGGGGAGAGGAGAGAGGAGAGAGGGTAGAGGAGGAGAGAGGAGGGTAGAGGTGGGAGAGAGAGAGGTAGGAGGAGAGAGAGGGTAGAGAGGGGGCAGAGAGGGAGAGGAGAGGGAGGAGAGAGGGGAGGAGGAGAGAGGGAGAGGGTAGAGGAGAGAGAGGGTAGAGGAGGGAGAGAGAGGGAGAGGAGAGAGAGAGAGGGGGGAGGAGGGAGAGAGGGGTAGAGGAGGGAGAGAGAGGGAGAGGAGGGTAGAGAGAGAGGGTAGAGGAGGAGAGAGAGGGTAGAGAGGAGAGAGAGGGTAGAGAGAGGGAGAGGGAGGGGTAGAGGAGGGAGGCAGAGAGGGAGAGGAGGGAGAGAGGGGTAGAGGAGGGGAGAGAGGGGAGAGAGGGGTAGAGGGGGAGAGAGGGGGGAGGGTAGGAGAGAGAGGGTAGAGGGAGGAGAGAGGTAGGAGGGAGAGGAGAGAGAGGGGTAGAGGAGGAGAGAGAGGGTAGAGGAGAGAGAGAGGGAGGGAGAGAGGGGAGAGAGAGGGGGTAGAGGAGAGAGGGGAGAGGGGAGAGAGAGGAGGGAGAGGAGAGAGGGTAGAGGGAGGAGGGGAGAGAGGGGAGAGAGAGAGGGAGAGGAGGGAGAGAGAGGGGGTAGAGGAGGGAGAGAGGGTAGAGGAGGGAGAGAGGGTAGAGGAGGGAGAGAGGTAGAGAGGGAGAGAGAGAGAGGGAGAGGAGAGGAGAGAGGGTAGAGAGGGAGAGAGAGGGTAGAGGAGAGAGGGTAGAGGAGAGAGAGGGTAGAGGGAGAGGAGAGAGGGGAGAGGAGGGAGAGAGAGGGAGGGAGGGAGAGAGGGGAGAGGAGAGGAGAGAGAAGGGAGGAGGGTAGGGAGGGGAGAGAGGGTAGAGGAGGGAGAGAGGGGGAGGAGGTGAGAGAGAGAGAGAGAGAGAAAGAGAGGGAGAGAGGGAGAGAGGGGAGAGAGAGAGAGAGAGAGGGGAGAGGAGGGAGAGAGGGTAGAGGAGGGAGAGAGAGGGTAGAGGAGGGAGGGAGAGAGGGAGAGAGGGTAGAGAGGAGGGTAGAGAGAGAGGGTAGAAAGAGAGAGAGGGAGAAGAGAGAGAGAGGAGAGAGGTGGAGGAGGAGAGAGAGGGGGAGGGAGAGAGAGGGTAGAGGAGGGAGAGAGAGGAGAGGGGAGAGGAGGGAGGGAGAGAGGGTAGAGGAGGGAGAGGGAGAGGGGTAGAGAGAGGGAGAGAGAGGTAGAGGAGGGAGGGTAGAGAGGGAGAGGAGAGGGGGAGAGAGAGGGTAGAGGAGAGAGGAGAGAGAGGAAAGAGAGGGAGAGAGAGGGTAGAGGAGGGAGGAGGGATAGAGAGGGAGAGAGGGTAGAGGAGGAGAGAGGGGAGAGGAGGAGAGAGGGGAGGGTAGAGGGGAGAGGAGGGAGAGAGAGGGTAAGGGAGAGGGAGAGGAGGGAGAGAGAGGGTAGAGGAGGGAGAGAGGGTAGAGGAGGGAGAGAGAGGGTAAGGGGGGTAGAGAGGAGGAGAGAGGGAGGGAGAGAGGAGGAGAGAGGGTAGAGGAGGAGAGAGAGGGTAGAGGAGGGGGAGAGGGTAGAGGAGGGAGAGAGGGTAGGGAGAGAGGAGGGTAGAGGAGGGAGAGAGGGAGAGGAGGGAGAGAGGGTAGAGGAGGGTGAGAGAGGGTAGAGGAGGGAGACAGAGGGTAGAGGAGGGAGATAGAGGAAATGTGGGAGAGAGAGGGTAAGGGAAGGGTAGAGAGGGGAGAGGAGGGAGAGAGAGGGGAGAGGAGGGAGAGAGGGTAGAGGAGGGAGAGAGAGGGTAAGGGAGGGGTAGAGAGGGGAGAGAGAGGGTAGAGGAGGAGAGAGGGTAGAGGAGGGAGAGAGAGGGTAAGGGGGAGAGAGAGGGTAGAGAGGGAGAGAGGGGGAGAGGAGGGAGAGAGGGTAGAGGATGGAGAGAGGGGGGCAGAGGTGGGAGAGAGAGGGTAGAGGATGGAGAGAGAGGGTAGAGAGGGGAGAGAGAGAGGAGAGGAGTCTAGCCTGGTAGAGGAGGGAGAGGGGGTAGAGGAGGGAGAGAGCGGGTAAGGGAGGGGGAGGGAGAGAGGGAGAGAGGGAGAAAGAGAGAGGGGGAGAGAGAGGGCGAAAGAGAGAGAGGGAGAGAGAGAGAGAGGGAGAGGTGGGAGAGTGAGAGAGAGGAGAGAGAGTGGGAGAGGGGGGAGAAAGAGAGAGATAGAGGAGAAAGAGAGAGAGAGGGGAGAAAGAGAGAGGGAGAAAGCGAGAGAGAGAGGAAGAGAGAGCGAGAGAGGGAGAGAGAGAGAGAGAGAGAGAGAGAGAAAGGAGAGAGAGAAAGAGAAAGAGAGAAAGAGAAAGGGGGGAGAGAGAGAGAGAGAGAGGGGATAGGTGGGAGAGTGAGGGTAGAGGAGGGAGAGAGAGGGTAGAGGAGGGAGAGAGAGGGTAGAGGATGGAGAGAGGGGGTAAGGGAGGGGTAGAGAGGGGAGATAGAGGGTAGAGGAGGGAGAGAGGGTAGAGGAGGGAGAGAGAGAGGGTAGGGAGGGGTAGAGAGGGGAGAGAGAGGGTAGAGGGAGGGGAGAGAGGGTAGAGGAGGGAGAGAGAGGGTAGAGGAGGGAGAGAGGGTAGAGGAGGGAGAGAGAGGGTAGAGGAGGGAGAGGGTAGAGGGTAGAGGGGGTAGGGAGAGAGAGAGGAAAGGAGGGAGAGAGAGGGTAAGGGAAGGGTAGAGAGGGGAGAGAGGGGAGATAGGGGGAAGAGGAGGGAGAGAGGGTAGAGGAGGGAGAGAGAGGGTAAGGGAGGGGTAGAGAGGGGAGAGAGAGGGTAGAGGAGGGAGAGAGGGTAGAGGAGGGAGAGAGAGGGTAAGGAGGGGAGAGGGTAAGAGAGGGGAGAGAGAGGGATAGAGGGAGAGAGAGGGTAGAGGATAGAGAGAGGGGGTAGAGGTGGGAGAGAGAGGGTAGAGGATGGAGAGAGAGGGAAGAGAGGAGAGAGAGAGAGGGGAGGAGTCTAGCCTGGTAGAGGAGGGAGAGAGGGGGTAGAGGAGGGAGAGAGCGGGTAAGGGAGGGGAGGGAGAGAGGGAGAGAGGGAGAAAGAGAGGAGGGAGAGAGAGAGGGAGAGAGGAGAGAGAGGAGAGAGAGAGAGAGGAGAGAGGAGAGGGTAGAGAGAGGGAGAGAGAGGAGAGAAAGAGAGAGAGATAGAGGAGAAAGAGAGAGAGAGGGGAGAAAGAGAGAGGGAGAAAGAGAGAGAGAGAGAAGAGAGAGGGGAGAGGAGGAGAGAGAGAGAGAGAGAGAGAGAGAGAGAGAGAGAGAGGAGAGAGAGAGGAGAGAGAGAGAGAGAGAGAAAGAGAGAGAGAGAAAGAGAAAGAGAGAAAGAGAGAGGGGAGGAGAGAGAGGGGATAGGTGGGAGAGTGAGGGTAGAGGAGGGAGAGAGAGGGTAGAGGAGGGAGAGAGAGGGTAGAGGATGGAGAGAGGGGGTAAGGGAGGGGTAGAGAGGGGAGAGAGGGGGTAGAGGAGGGAGAGAGGGTAGAGGAGGGAGAGAGAGGGTAAAGGGAGAGAGGGAGAGAGAGGGGGTAGAGGAGGGAGAGAGGGTAGAGGAGGGAGAGAGAGGAGGGGGAGAGGGAGGGGTAGAGAGGGGAGAGGAGAGGGTAGAGGAGGGAGAGGGGTAGAGGAGGGAGAGAGAGGGTAGAGGAGGGAGAGAGGGTAGAGGAGGGAGAGAGAGGGTAGAGGAGGGAGACAGAGGAGAGGAGGAGAGAGAGGGAGGGAGAGAGGGGAGAGAGAGGGTAGAGAGGAGGAGAGAGGGTAGAGGAGGGAGAGAGAGGGTAAGAGGGGGGAGAGAGAGAGGAGAGGAGGGAGAGAGAGGGATAGGATGGAGAGAGAGGGGTTAGGGGAGAGAGAGGGTATAGGGGGGGGAGAGAGAGGGTAGAGGAGGGAGAGAGAGGGTAAAGGGAGGGGTATAGAGGGGAGAGAGAGGGTAGAGAGGGGAGAGAGAGGGTAGAGAGGGGAGAGAGAGGGTAGAGGAGGGAGAGAGAGGGTAGAGGAGGAGAGAGAGGGGTAGAGGAGGGAGAGAGAGGGGAGAGGAGAGGGAGAGAGAGGGTAGAGGAGGGAGAGAGGGTAGAGGATGGAGAGAGAGGGTAAAGGGAGGGGTAGAGGATGGAGAGAGAGGGTAGAGAGGGGAGAGAGAGGGTAGAGAGGGGGAGAGAGAGGGAGGAGAGGGGAGAGAGGGAGAGAGGGTAGAGAGGGAGAGAGAGGGTAGAGGGAGAGAGAGAGAGGGTAGAGGGAGAGAGAGGGTAGAGGGAGGGAGAGAGAGGGTAGTGGAGGGAGAGAGAGGAGAGAGAGGGAGAGAGAGAGGGGTAGAGGATGGAGAGAGAGGGTAGAGGATGGAGAGAGAGGGTAAAGGGAGGGAGGGTATAGAGGGAGAGAGAGGGTAGAGAGGGGGGCAGAGAGGGTAGAGGGGAGAGAGAGGGAGAGAGGGAGAGAGAGGGTAGAGGAGGAGAGAGAGGGTAGAGGAGGGGAGAGAGGGAGGGGGAGAGAGAGAGAGAGGAGGAGAGAGAGAGGGAGGGAGAGAGAGAGGGGTAGAGGAGGGAGAGAGAGGGAGAGAGGGAGAGAAAGGGGTAGAGGATGGAGAGAGAGGGGAAAGGGGAGGGGTATAGAGGGGAGAGAGAGGGTAGAGAGGGAGAGAGAGAGGGTAGAGAGGGGGAGAGAGAGGGTAGAGGAGGGAGAGAGAGGGTAGAGGAGGAGAGAGAGAGGGTAGAGGAGGGAGAGAGAGAGGGTAGAGAGAGGGAGAGAGAGGGAGAGGAGGAGGAGAGAGGGGGTAGAGGATGGAGAGAGAGGGTAGAGGAGGAGAGAGAGGGTAGTGGAGGGAGGGTAGAGAGGGTAGTGGAGGGAGAGAGGAGGAGGAGAGGGAGGGAGAGAGGGGGTAGAGGTGGGAGAGAGAGGGGTAGAGGTGGGAGATAGAGGGTAGAGGAGGGAGAGAGAGGGGTAGAGGTGGGAGATAGAGGGTAGAGGAGGGAGAGAGAGGGGTAGAGGTGGGAGATAGAGGAAAGGTGGGAGAGAGAGGGTAAGGGAGGGGTAGAGAGGGGAGAGAGAGGGTAGACATGGCCCAAGCAGCTATTAAGGCATGATAGTAGCTTCCACAAGTCCCCCCCATATAGGACCCCCCCAGACAGACCTCTCACCACACTACAGTGACAGTGTTGACTTGAGCTCCAGGCTCTTGTTCTCTCCTCCTGTTTAGGAAACACACTAATGCCTCACCAGATGGTGCTGAATGTAGAGAGCCAAAAAACATATTTTACCTCCGTCCATCCCCCTCTCACTCTCTCCCTCCTCCCTCCATCCCCCTCTCACTCTCTCCCTCCTCCCTCCATCCCCCTCTCCCTCTCTCACTCTCTCCCTCCTCCCTCCATCCCCTTCTCCCCTCTCACTCTCTCCCTCCTCCTCCATCCCCCTCTCTCCCCTCTCACTCTCTCCCTCCTCCTTCCATCCTACTCTCCCTCTCTCACTCTCCCTCCTCCCTCCTTCCCCTTTCACTCTCTCCCCCTCCCTCATCCCCTTTTCCCTCTCCCTCCTCCCTCCATCCATCCCCTTCTCCCTCTCTCACTCTCTCCCTCCTCCTTCCATCCTCCTCTCCCTCTCTCACTCTCTCCCTCCATCCCCTTCTTCCCCTCTCTCTCTCCCTCCTCCTTCCATCCCTCCCTCTCCCCTCTCACTCCTCCCTCCATCCCCTCTCCCTCTCTCTCCCCTCTCACTCCTCCATCCCTCTCCCTCTCTCACTCTCTCCCTCCTCCCTCCATCCCTCTCCCTCTCACTCTCTCCCTCCTCCCTCCATCCCCCTCTCCCTCTCACTCTCTCCCTCCTCCCTCCCTCCCCTCTCCCTCTCCCTCTCTGCCTCCTCCTTCCATCCCCATCTCCCTCTCCCTCTCCCTCCTTCCATCCCCATCTCCCTCTCCATCCTCCTTCCATCCCCATCTCCCTCCTCCTTCCATCCCCATCCCCATCTCCCTCTCTGCCTCCTCCTTCCATCCCCATCTCCCTCTCCCTCTCCCTCCTTCCATCCCCATCTCCCTCTCTGCCTCCTCCTTCCATCCCCATCTCCCTCTCCCTCCTCCTTCCATCCCCATCTCCCTCTCCCTCCTCCTTCCATCCCCATCTCCCTCTCCCTCCTCCTTCCATCCCCATCTCCCTCTCCCTCTCCCTCCTCCTTCCATCCCCATCTCCCTCTCTGCCTCCTCCTTCCATCCCCCTCATCCCCATCTCCCTCCTCCTTCCTTCCCCATCTCCCTCTCCCTCCTCCCTCCATATAGGGAATAAATAAAAGGGTATGAATCCGTTTCTGAAGGAACTGTATATATTAACATGAATGATTTATTCCTCCGTGTCCCTAACACCAGTCCTGTGTATCAGACGTTAGACTCCTGATTTACTGTGTTCGTATTTTCAAACAGAGAAACTGCTCCTGGACAGTGTACGGTGTTGTGTAGAATACGTTCTATCAGTGATGTGTGTTTGTCATTCTAGAGCTAGAGAGATAGATGAAATCATACAACACCAAGAACACTTTTGGGGTCCGTCCCAAATGGCATCCATTTCCCTGCATACTTTTGACTCGTAGAAAAAAGGATTCCAAAAAGGGTTCTTCGGCTGTCCCCATAGGACGACCCCGTTTGGTTCCCGGTAGAACCCTCTGTAGAACGGGTTATACATACAACCCAAAAGGGTTCTACTTGGAACCAAAAGGGGTTCTTCAAAGGGTTCTCCTATGAGAACAGCCGAAGAACCCTTTTAGGTTCTAGATAGCACCTTTTTCTCTAAGAGTTGGGCTAGGGAACGGTGTACTAGGGAATGGTGTACTAGGGAATGGTGTACTAGGGAGTGGTGTACTAGGGAACGGTGTACTAGGGAATGGTGTACTAGGGAATGGTGTACTAGGGAACGGTGCACTAGGGAACGGTGTACTAGGGAGTGGTGTACTAGGGAACGGTGTACTAGGGAATGGTGTACTAGGGAGTGGTGTACTAGGGAATGGTGCACTAGGGAACGGTGTACTAGGGAATGGTGTACATGGGAACGGTGTACTAGGGAACGGTGTACTAGGGAATGGTGTACTAGGGAATGGTGTACTAGGGAACGGTGTACTAGGGAACGGTGTACTAGGGAATGGTGTACTAGGGAGTGGTGTACTAGGGAATGGTGTACTAGGGAATGGTGTACTAGGGAATGGTGTACTAGGGAATGGTGTACTAGGGAATGGTGTACTAGGGAGTGGTGTACTAGGGAATGGTGTACTAGGGAGTGGTGTACTAGGGAATGGTGTACTAGGGAATGGTGTACTAGGGAACGGTGTACTAGGGAATGGTGTACTAGGGAAATGGTGTACTAGGAATGGTGTACTAGGAATGGTGTACTAGGGAATGGTGTACTAGGGAACGGTGTACTAGGGAGAGCGGTGTACTAGGGAATGGTGTACTAGGGAGTGGTGTACTAGGGAATGTACTAGGGAATGGTGTACTAGGGAATGGTGTACTAGGGAGTGGTGTACTAGGAATGGTGTACTAGGGAATGGTGTACTAGGGAGTGGTGTACTAGGGAACGGTGTACTAGGAGTGGTGTACTAGGGAACGGTGTACTAGGGAATGGTGTACTAGGGAGTGGTGTACTAGGGAATGGTGCACTAGGGAACGGTGTACTAGGGAATGGTGTACTAGGGAGTGGTGTACTAGGGAACGGTGTACTAGTGAATGGTGTACTAGGGAGTGGTGTACTAGGGAATGGTGTACTAGGGAACGGTGTACTAGGGAGTGGTGTACTAGGGAACGGTGTACTAGGGAACGGTGTACTAGGGAATGGTGTACTAGGGAACGTGTACTAGGAATGGTGTACTAGGGAACGGTGTACTAGGGAATGGTGTACTATGGAACGGTGTACTAGGGAATGGTGTACTATGGGAGTGGTGTACTAGGGAATGGTGTACTAGGGAACTAGTGTACTAGGGAATGGTGTACTAGGGAGTGGTGTACTAGGGAAATGGTGTACTAGGGAATGGTGTACTAGGAATGGTGTACTAGGGAATGGTGTACTAGGGAATGGTGTACTAGGAATGGTGTACTAGGGAATGGTGTACTAGGGAACGGTGTACTAGGGAATGGTGTACTAGGGAATGGTGTACTAGGGAATGGTGTACTAGGGAACGGTGTACTAGGGAATGGTGTACTAGGGAACGGTGTACTAGGGAATGGTGTACTAGGGAATGGGATGTACTAGGGAATGTGTACTAGGGAGTGGTGTACTAGGGAACGGTGTACTAGGGAGTGGTGTACTAGGAAATGGTGTACTAGGGAACGGTGTACTAGGGAACGGTGCACTAGGGAACGGTGTACTAGGGAACGGTGTACTAGGGAACGGTGTACTAGGGAATGGTGTACTAGGGAACGGTGTACTAGGGAGTGGTGTACTAGGGAACGGTGTACTAGGGAATGGTGTACTAGGGAGTGGTGTACTAGGGAGTGGTGTACTAGGGAACGGTGTACTAGGGAACGGTGCACTAGGGAGTGGTGTACTAGGGAATGGTGTACTAGGGAATGGTGTACTAGGGAATGGTGTACTAGGGAGTGGTGTACTAGGGAATGGTGTACTAGGGAACGGTGTACTAGGGAATGGTGTACTAGGGAACGGTGTACTAGGGAACGGTGTACTAGGGAGTGGTGTACTAGGGAACGGTGTACTAGGGAACGGTGTACTAGGGAGTGTTGTACTAGGGAATGGTGCACTAGGGAATGGTGTACTAGGGAACGGTGTACTAGGGAACGGTGCACTAGGGAGTGGTGTACTAGGGAGTGGTGTACTAGGGAACGGTGTACTAGGGAATGGTGTACTACGGAACGGTGTACTAGGGAATGGTGTACTAGGGAGTGGTGTACTAGGAACGGTGCACTAGGGAACGGTGTACAGCAGAACAGTTTGTCAGAATAATGTACTAGGAGGTGTACTATCTGTCTCTTACTAGGGCAAAGCCAAAACTAGGGAATGGTCTACTTAATGTAAGTATGACTAGAATGTGGTGTACTAGGAAGAGATAATCAGGGAATGGTGTACTAACTGAATAAAGAACAAAGGATTATGTACTAAAACAATGGTGTACTAGGACTGGTGTACTAGGGAACAGTGTACTAGAAGAGCGATGTAAGTCAATGTACTAGGGAAATGGTGTACTAGGGAATTAAACACATACTATTGAACTGTTACTCTGGAGCTACCCTCCTCCTCTCCCCTGAGACAATGTCTACTAGAAGGAGTGGTGTACTAGGGAACGGTGTACTTTCCGAACCCTTACTCTGAAGAGCTACCCTCCCTCCTCTCCCTGAGACAATGTACTTTCCGGAACCCTGTACTCTGAAGAGCTACCCTCCCTCCTCTCCCCTGAGGAATGGTGTACTAGGGAACGGTGTACTAGGGAACGGTGTAGCATCGTCTCATCACAGCAGAACAGTTTGTCAGAATAATGATCAGGAGGTCTTCCATCTGTCTCTTCTAATTGCAAAGCCAAAACAACGTAATCTCTTAATGTAAGTATGACAGAATGTCTGTCAAGGAAGAGATAATCAGAAAAGGAATTATTACTAACTGAAATAAAGAACAAAGATTATCTTTTAAAACAGCCTTCTGACTTTGATTGAGTTTCCAGTCGTTTCAAAGAGCGATGAAGTCAATTACAAGAATAAATGGGTTGAATACCTCAGAGAAATTAAACACATACGATATTGAACTGTTACTCTGAAGAGCTACCCTCCCTCCTCTCCCCTGAGACAATGTCTTTCCGAACCCTTACTCTGAAGAGCTACCCTCCCTCCTCTCCCCTGAGGCAATGTCTTTCCGAACCCTTACTCTGAAGAGCTACCCTCCCTCCTCTCCCCTGAGGCAATCACTTTCCGAACCCTTACTCTGAAGAGCTACCCTCCCTCCTCTCCCCTGAGACAATGTCTTTCTGAACCCTTACTCTGAAGAGCTACCCTCCCTCCTCTCCCCTGAGGCAATCACTTTCCGAACCCTTACTCTGAAGAGCTACCCTCCCTCTTCTCCCCTGAGGCAATCACTTTCCGAACCCTTACTCTGAAGAGCTACCCTCCCTCCTCTCCCCTGAGACAATGTCTTTCCGAACCCTTACTCTGAAGAGCTACCCTCCCTCCTCTCCCCTGAGGCAATCACTTTCCGAACCCTTATTCTGAAGTACACTACCCCAGAGCCCTCTTCTCCCCTATAGACCAGAGCACTATTCCCTAACCCTTACTCTGAATTAGAGCAGACCCTCCCTCTTCTCCCCTTTAACAAGACACTTTCCTATAACCCTTACTCTGAAGAGCTACCCTCCCTCCTCTACTATAGAGGCAATCACTTTCCAGAACCCTTATTCTGAAGAGCTACCCTCCCTCTTCTCCCCTGAGGCAATCACTTTCCGAACCCTTACTATAGACCAGAGCCCTATTCCCTCCCTCCTCTCCCCTGAGACAATGTCTTTCCGAACCCTTACTCTGAAGAGCTACCCTCCCTCCTCTCCCCTGAGACAATCACTTTCCGAACCCTTACTCTGAAGAGCTACCCTCCCTCCTCTCCCCTGAGACAATGTCTTTCTTTCTCACTAATCTCTGTGTGAAACACATGAATACAGCATTATTGCGGTCATACTTTGCGCGTCCCAAATGGTACCACATTCCCTATATAGTGCACTACACACTACTTTAGACCAGAGACCTATTCCCTATATAGTACACTACTTTAGACCAGGACCCTATTCCCTATATAGTGCGCTACTATAGAACAGAGACCTATTCCCTATATAGTGCACTACTATAGACCAGGGCCCTATTCCCTATATAGTGCACTACTACAGACCAGAGCCCTATTCCCTATTTAGTCCACTACTATAGACCAGAGCACTATTCCCTATATAGTACACTACTATAGACCAGAGCCCTATTCCCTATATAGTACACTACATTAGACCAGAGCCCTATTCCCTATATAGTACACTACTATAGACCAGAGCCCTATTCCCTATATAGTGCACTACTATAGACCAGAGCCCTATTCCCTATATAGTACACTACATTAGACCAGAGCCCTATTCCCTATATAGTGCACTACACACTACTTTAAACCAGAGACCAATTCCCTATATAGTGCACTACTATAGACCAGAGCCCTATTCTCTATATAGTGCACTACTATAGACCAGAGCCCTATTCCCTATATAGTGCACTACTACAGACCAGAGCCCTATTCCCTACTATAGTGCCCTATTCTACTACTACTATAGACCAGAGCCCTATTCCTATATAGTGCACTACTATAGACCAGGACCCTATTCCTATATAGTGCACTACTACTATAGACCAGAGCCCTATTCCTATATAGTGGTACTACTATAGACCAGAGCCCTATTCCTATATAGTGGTACTACTATAGACCAGGGCCCTATTCCCTATATAGTGGTACTACTATAGACCAGAGCCCTATTCCCTATATAGTGCACTACTATAGACCAGAGCCCTATTCCTATATAGTGGTACTACTATAGACCAGAGCCCTATTCCTATATAGTGGCACTACTATAGACCAGAGCCCTATTCCTATATAGTGGTACTACTATAGACCAGAGCCCTATTCCCTATATAGTGGTACTACTATAGACCAGAGCCCTATTCCTATATAGTGGTACTACTATAGACCAGAGCCCTATTCCTATATAGTGGTACTACTATTCCCTAGACCTAGAGCCCTATTCCTATATAGTGGTACTACTATAGACCAGAGCCCTATTCCCTATATAGTGGTACTACTATAGACCAGAGCCCTATTCCTATATAGTGGTACTACTATAGACCAGAGCCCTATTCCTATATAGTGGTACTACTATAGACCAGAGCCCTATTCCTATATAGTGCACTACTATAGACCAGAGCCCTATTCCTATATAGTGGTACTACTATAGACCAGAGCCCTATTCCTATATAGTGGCACTACTATAGACCAGAGCCCTATTCCTATATAGTGGTACTACTATAGACCAGAGCCCTATTCCTATATAGTGGTACTACTATAGACCAGAGCCCTATTCCCTATATAGTGCACTACTATAGACCAGAGCCCTATTCCTATATAGTATTCCTATATAGTACTACTATTAGACCAGAGCCCTATTCCTATATAGTGGTACTACTATAGACCAGAGCCCTATTCCCTATATAGTGGTACTACATTAGACCAGAGCCCTATTCCCTATATAGTGGTACTACTATAGACCAGAGCCCTATTCCCTATATAGTGGTACTACTATAGACCAGAGCCCTATTCCCTATATAGTGGTACTACATTAGACCAGAGCCCTATTCCCTATATAGTCCACTACTATAGACCAGAGCCCTATTCCCTATATAGTGGTACTACATTAGACCAGAGCCCTATTCCCTATATAGTGGTACTACTATAGACCAGAGCCCTATTCCCTATATAGTGGTACTACTATAGACCAGAGCCCTATTCCCTATATAGTGGTACTACTATAGACCAGAGCCCTATTCCCTATATAGTGGTACTACTATAGACCAGAGCCATATTCCCTATATAGTGTACTACTATAGACCAGAGCCCTATTCCCTATATAGTGGTACTACTATAGACCAGAGCCCTATTCCCTATATAGTGTACTACTATAGACCAGAGCCCTATTCCCTATATAGTGTACTACTATAGACCAGAGCCCTATTCCCTATATAGTGGTACTACTATAGACCAGAGCCCTATTCCCTATATAGTGGTACTACATTAGACCAGAGCCCTATTCCTTATATATCAAATCAAATTTTATTTGTCACATACACATGGTTAGCAGATGTTATTGGTCACATACACATGGTTAGCAGATGTTAATGTGAGTGTAGTGAAATGCTTGTGCTTCTAGTTCCGACAATGCAGTAATAACCAACAAGTAATCTAACTAACAATTCCAAAACTACTGTCTTATACACAGTGTAAGGGGATAAGGAATATGTACATAAGGATATATGAATGAGTGATGGTACAGAGCAGCATAGGCAAGATACAGTAGATGGTATCGAGTACAGTATATACATATGAGATGAGTATGTAAACAAAGTGGCATAGTTAAAGTGGCTAGTGATACATGTATTACATAAGGATGCAGTAGATGATATAGAGTACAGTATATACGTATGCATATGAGATTAATAATGTAGGGTATGTAACATTATATTAGGTAGCATTGTTTAAAGTGGCTAGTGATATATTTTACATCATTTCCCATCAATTCCCATTATTAAAGTGGCTGGAGTTGAGTCAGTGTCAGTGTCAGTGTGTTGGCAGCAGCCACTCAATGTTAGTGGTGGCTGTTTAACAGTCTGATGGCCTTGAGATAGAAGCTGTTTAACCGCTTCAACCTATGGGGGCGCTATGTCATTATTGGATTAAAAAAACGTGCCCGTTTTAAGCGCAATATTTTGTCACGAAAAGATGCTCGACTATGCAGCTTTGGCAGCTTTGGAAAGAAAACACTCTGACGTTTCCAAAACTGCAAAGATATTATCTGTGAGTGCCCCAGAACTGATGCTACAGGTGAAACCAAGATGAAACTTCAAACAGGAAATGAGCAGGATTTTTGACACTCTGTTTTTCATTGTCTCCTTATATGGCTGTGAAAGCGCCATGAATTAGCCTGCCCTTTCTATCGTTTCTCCAAGTTGTCTGCAGCATTGTGACGTATTTGTAGTCATATCATTGGAAAATTGGCCATAAGAGACTACATTTACCAGGTGTCCGCCCGATGTCCTTTGTTGAAATTGTTGCGTAATCTCCAAGCTGCTCGCATTCATCCATGTGATTGAGACAGAGAGGAGACTTCCAGGAATGATATATCATGAAGAGATATGTGAAAAACACCTTGAGGATTGATTCTAAACAACGTTTACCATGTTTCAGTCAATATTATGGAGTTAATGTGGAAGAAAGTTTGGCGTTTGGATGAATGAATTTTTTTCGTTTTTTTTTGGTAGCCAAACATGACGCAGAAAACGGAGCGATTTCTCCTGCACAAATAATCTTTCAGGAAAAACTGAACATTTGCTATCTAACTAAGAGTCTCCTCATTGAAAACATCAGAAGTTCTTCAAAGGTAAATGATTTTATTTGAATGGTTTTCTGGTTTTTGTGAAAATGTTGCCTGCTAAATGCTAATGCTAAATGCTATGCTAACGCTAAATGCTGTTACACAAATGCTTGTTTTGCTATGGTTGAGAAGCATATTTTTGAAAATCTGAGATGACAGTGTTGTTAACAAAAGGCTAAGCTTGAGAGCTAGCATATTTATTTCATTTCATTTGCGATTTTCATGAATAGTTAACGTTGCGTTATGGTAATGAGCTTGAGGCTGTATTCACGATCCCGGATCCGGGATGGCTCGACGCAAGAAGTTAACAGTCTGATGGCCTTGAGATAGAAGCTGTTTTTCAGTCTCTCGGTCCCAGCTTTGATGCACCTGTACTGACCTCGCCTTCTGGATGATAGCGGGGTGAACAGGCAGTGGCTCAGGTGGTTGTTGTCCTTGATGATCTTTATGGCCTTCCTGTAACATCGGGTGGTGTAGGTGTCCTGGAGGGCAGGTAGTTTGCCCCCGGTGATGCGTTGTGCAGACCTCACTACCCTCTGGAGAGCCTTACGGTTGTGGGCGGAGCAGTTGCCGTACCAGGGCGGTGATACAGCCCGACAGGATGCTCTCGGTTGTGCATCTGTAGAAGTTTGTGAGTGCTTTTGGTGACAAGCCGAATTTCTTCAGCCTCCTGAGGTTGAAGAGGCGCTGCTGCGCCTTCTTCACGACGCTGTCAGTGTGAGTGGACCAATTCAGTTTGTCTGTGATGTGTATGCCGAGGAACTTAAAACTTGCTACCCTCTCCACTACTGTTCCATCGATGTGGATAGGGGGGTGTTCCCTCTGCTGTTTCCTGAAGTCCACAATCATCTCCTTAGTTTTGTTGACGTTGAGTGCGAGGTTATTTTCCTGACACCACACTCCGAGGGCCCTCACCTCCTCCCTGTAGGCCGTCTCGTCGTTGTTGGTAATCAAGCCTACCACTGTTGTGTCGTCCGCAAACTTGATGATTGAGTTGGAGGCGTGCGTGGCCACGCAGTCGTGGGTGAACAGGGAGTACAGGAGAGGGCTCAGAACGCACCCTTGTGGGGCCCCCGTGTTGAGGATCAGCGGGGAGGAGATGTTGTTGCCTACCCTCACCACCTGGGGGCGGCCCGTCAGGAAGTCCAGTACCCAGTTGCACAGGGCGGGGTCGAGACCCAGGATCTAAAGTAGTAAATTCTGAAAGTATTCCCTTGACTTGTTCCACATTTGGTTTTCCATTACAGCCTTATTCTAAAATGGATTGAACTCTTTTTATCCTCAATCTACCGCATAATAACAAAGCAGTTTTTTAGAAAGGTTTGCTAATATCACAAGCTCTGTCATGTCGATGGGGAGCATCGCGGCACAGTTATTTTCAGGTCCTTCCAGAGATGTTCGATGGGCTTCAAGTCCGGGCTCTGGCTGGGCCACTCAAAATCATTCAGAGACTTGTCCCAAAGCCACTCCTGCTTTGTCTTGGCTGTGTGCTTAGGGTTGTTGTCCTGTTGGAGGGTGAACCTTCACCCCAGTCTGAGGTCCTGAGTGTTCTGGAGCACTTTTTCACCAAGGATATCTCTGTTCTTTGCTCCGTTCAACTTATCCTCGATCCTGACTAGTCTCCCATTCCTTGCTGCTGAAAAACATCACCACAGCACGATGCTGCCACCACCATGCTTCACCGTAGGGATGGAGCCAGGTTTCCTCCAGACGTGACAGGCCAAAGAGTTCAATCTTGGTTTCATCAGACCAGAGAATCTTGTTTCTAAAGGTCTGAGAGTCTTTAGGTGCCACATTATGGGTAGAGGTTTATAAAGACAACTTTTCAAGGGAATTGACTGAATTAGCAGATCTCTGAGACATACAGGGGTCAATGAATTGTGTGTGTGTGTGTGTGTGTGTGTGTGTGTGTGTGTGTGTGTGTGTGTGTGTGTGTGTGTGTGTGTGTGTGTGTGTGTGTGTGTGTGTGTGTGTGTGTGTGTGTGTGTGTGTGTGTGTGTGTGTGTGTGTGTGTGTGTGTGTGTGTGTGTGTGTGTGTGTGTGTGTGTGAGACACAGAGAGGTTAAAGTAGCGTGACCTACTAACAGGCTTAAAATTCTGCAGCTGCTGCAACGTAAATGTCAAACATCTCCGTGAGAGAGAGGGAGGAGAAAGAAAGAGAGAGAAAGAGAGGGAAGAGAGGGAAGAGAGAGGGATAGAGACAGGAGAGAGAGGAGAGGGAGAGAGAGAGAGAAAGAGAGAGAGAGAAGCGAGGGAGAGAGGGGAGCTAGAGGGAGAGGGAAAGGGAGTGGGAGAGAGAGAGGGAGAAGAGAGCTAGAGGGAGAGGGAAAGGGAGTGGGAGAGAGAGAGGGAGAAGAGAGCTAGAGGGAGAGGGAAAGGGAGTGGGAGAGAGAGAGGGAGAGAGGGAGAAGAGAGCTAGAGGGAGAGGGAAAGGGAGTGGGAGAGAGAGAGGGAGAAGAGAGCTAGAGGGAGAGGGAAAGGGAGTGGGAGAGGGAGAGAAGAGAGGGGAGAGAGGGAGGGAGAGCTAGAGGGCTAGAGGAGGAAGGGAGTGGGAGAGAGAGAGGGAGAAGAGAGCTAGAGGGAGAGGGAAAGGGAGTGGGAGAGAGAGAGGAGAGAGAGAGGGAGAAGAAAGAGAGCTAGAGGGAGAGGGAAAGGGAGTGGGAGAGAGAGAGAGAGAGAGAGAGGGAGAGGAGAGGGAGGGAAAGGGAGTGGGAGAGAGAGAGAGAGAGAGAGAGCTAGAGGGAGAGGGAAGGGAGTGGGAGAGAGAGAGGGAGAAGAGAGCTAGAGGGAGAGGGAAAGGGAGTGGGAGAGAGAGAGAGAAGGAGAGGGAGAGGAAAGGGAGTGGGAGAGAGAGAGGGAGAAGAGAGCTAGAGGGAGAGGGAAAGGGAGTGGGAGAGAGAGAGGGGAGAGAGGAGAGAGCTAGAGGGAGAGGGAAAGGGAGTGGGAGAGAGAGAGGAGAAGAGAGCTAGAGGGAGAGGGAAAGGGAGTGGGAGAGAGAGAGGAGAAGAGAGAGAGGGAGAGGAAAGGGAGTGGGAGAGAGAGGGAGAGGGAAGAGGGAAAGGGAGTGGGAGAGAGAGGGGAGAAGAGAGGGAGAGAGGGAGAAGAGAGCTAGAGGGAGAGGGAAAGGGAGTGGGAGAGAGAGAGAGAGGAAGAGAGGGGAGAGAGGGAGGGAGAGAGGGAGAAGAGAGCTAGAGGGAGAGGGAAAGGGAGTGGGAGAGAGAGAGAGAGAGAGAGAGAGGCTAGAGGGAGAGGGAAGGGAGTGGGAGAGAGAGAGAGAGAGAGAGGAGAGGGAGAGGGAAAGCTAGAGGGGAGGGAAGGGAGTGGGAGAGAGAGAGAGAGAGGGAGAGAGAGAGGAGAAAGAGAGCTAGAGGGAGAGGGAAAGGGAGTGGGAGAGAGAGAGGGAGAAGAGAGCTAGAGGGAGAGGGAAAGGGAGTGGGAGAGAGAGAGAGAGGAGAGGGAGAGAGAGAGAGAGAAATTATGTGACTGTGACTCTTTTTCAAATGATCTTCCTCACCTCTTCTCTCCTCACTCCTCAAACACTGGAAGAGAAGGTTTGAGGCAAGGAACATCTGACATTCTCCTCTAATCCATTTTGAAACGGAGGCGACGTGAGGAATCAAAGAAAGAAAAATTGAGAAAGAGCCTCTCCCTGAATCCAAAAATAAAGCCCTAGCCCTTACACCTCATGCACTTGTATATACCTACTTATAGCCTATAGGATGTTCTATGGCATTTTCTACAGAATATCTATCTGAACGTTCCTAAACGTTGTGTCCTGAAGAACATAACCCTGATCTACCTAGAACCTGTTGTGTCCTGAAGAACATAACCCTGATCTACCTGGAACCTGTATGTTTTCTCACTTTCTTTCAGTGTCTCCTGACCCCTCCTGTCTCAGCCTCCAGTATTTATGCTGCAGTAGTTTATGTGTCGGGGGGCTGGGGTCAGTTTGTTATATCTGGAGTACTTCTCCTGTCCTATTCGGTGTCCTCTGCCTTATTATTATTCGACCATGCTGGTCATTTATGAACATTTGAACATCTTGGCCATGTTCTGTTATAATCTCCACCCGGCACAGCCAGAAGAGGACTGGCCACCCCACCTGAGGCCTAGCCTGGTTCCTCTCTAGGTTTCTTCAACTGTTCTGCCTTATTATTATTAGGTTTTAGCATTTGAACATCTTCTGTTCTGTTATAATCTCCACCCGGCACAGCCAGTTTCTCCTAGCCACCGTGCTTCTACACCTGCATTGCTTGCTGTTTGGGGTTTTAGGCTGGGTTTCTGTACAGCACTTTGAGATATCAGCTGATGTACGAAGGGCTATATAAATACATTTGATTTGGTTTGATTTCTGCATCTCCTCCACTCCTCCCTTTTACTCTGCTCCTGTTCTCCAGGATTCTGTCATGTTCTGAGAACACCAACTATCCCTTCCCCAGACCCACCTGATATCCTCTAGGGGTTCTGTCATGCTCTGAGAACACCACCTTATCCCTTCCCCAGACCCACCTGATATCCTCTAGGGGTTCTGTCATGTTCTGAGAACACCATCCTATCCCTTCCCCAGACCCACCTGATATCCTCTAGGGGTTCTGTCATGTTCTGAGAACACCACCCTATCCCTTCCCCAGACCCACCTGATATCCTCTAGGGGTTCTGTCATGTTCTGAGAACACCACCCTATCCCTTCCCCAGACCCACCTGATATCCTCTAGGGGTTCTGTCATGTTCTGAGAACACCACCCTATCCCTTCCCCAGACCCACCTGATATCCTCTAGGAGTTCTGTCATGTTCTGAGAACACCACCCTATCCCTTCCCCAGACCCACCTGATATCCTCTAGGGGTTCTGTCATGTTCTGAGAACACCACCCTATCCCTTCCCCAGACCCACCTGATATCCTCTAGGGGTTCTGTCATGTTCTGAGAACAAAAACTATCCCTTCCCCAGACCCACCTGATATCCTCTAGGGGTTCTGTCATGTTCTGAGAACACCACCCTATCCCTTTCCCAGACCCACCTGATATCCTCTAGGGGTTCTGTCATGTTCTGAGAACACCACCCTATCCCTTCCCCAGACCCACCTGATATCCTCTAGGGGTTCTGTCATGTTCTGAGAACACCACCCTATCCCTTCCCCAGACCCACCTGATATTCTCTAGGGGTTCTGTCATGTTCTGAGAACACCACCCTATCCCTTCCCCAGACCCACCTGATATCCTCTAGGGGTTCTGTCATGTTCTGAGAACACCACCCTATCCCTTCCCCAGACCCACCTGATATTCTCTAGGAGTTCTGTCATGCTCTGAGAACACCAGGCGAGGCAGTCATTTGAGAAACCAAGGCTGTTGAGTCTGCTGATAAGAATGCGGTGATTGACAGAGTTGAACGCCTTGGCCAGGTCGATGAATACGGCTGCACAGTATTGTCTTTTATCGATGGCGGTTATGATATCGTTTAGTACCTTGAGTGTGGCTGAGGTGCACCCGTGTCCAGCTCGGAAACCGGATTGAACATCGGAGAAGGTACGGTGGGATCTGTTTGTTGAAACTTCTTAGGGCTGAGATCCACAGAACCTTCTCCCTCAAGACCGTCCTCATGATCCCCATTCAGCTGGTAGGAACACTCACTTCCTCTCTCTCTCTCTCTCTCTCACTTCCTCTCTCTCTCACTTCCTCTCTCTCTCACTTCCTCTCTGTCTCTCTCTCTCACTTCCTCTCTCTCTCTCTCTCTCTCTCTTCTTAGGGCTGAGATCCCGTTAACGGGATCGTTATGACAACAGCCAGTGAAAGTGAAAGGGCGCCAAATTCAAAACAACAGAAATCTCATAATTAAAATTCCTCAAGCATACCATTTTATAACCTTTTAAAGGTAATCTTGTTGTTAATCCCACCAAAGTGTCCGATTTCAAATAGGCTTTACAGCGAAAGCACCACAAACGATTATGTTAGGTCAGAGCCAAGCCACAGAAAAACACAGCCATTTTTCCAGCCAAAGGGAGGAGTCACAAAAAGCACAAATCGAGATAAAATGAGTTACTAACCTTTGATGATCTTCATCTGATGACACTCATAGGATTTCATGTTACGCAATACATGTATGTTTTGTTCGGCAAAGTTCATATCCATATTTAAAAAAAATCTCAATATACAATATATATGTTCAGTAGTTCCAAAAACATCCGGTGATTTTGCAGAGAGCCAGTTTACAGAAATACTCATTATAAATGTTGATGAAAATACAAGTGTTAGACATGGAAATATAAATAATCTTCTCCTTAATGTAACCGCTGTGTCGGATTTCAAAAAAACTTTACGGAAAAAGCAAACCATGCAATAATCTGAGAACGGCGCTCAGAAAACAAATAGATATATCCGCCATGTTAGAGTCAACAGAAATCAGAAATTACATTATAAATATTCACTTACCTTTGATGATCTTTATCAGAATGCACTCCCAGGAATCCCAGTTCCACATTAAATGTTTGATTTGTTCGATAATGTCCATAATTTATGTCCAAATAGCTACTTTTGTTAGCACGTTTGGTAAACAAATCCAAAGTCACAAAGCTCGTTCACTAGTTGCAGACGAAATGTCAAAAAGTTCTGTTACTGTTGGTAGAAACATGTCAAACGATGTATTGAATCAATCTTTAGGATGTTTTTAACATAAAACTTCAATAATATTCCAACCGGAGAATTCCTTTGTCTTCAGAAAAGAAAAGGAGCGCAATCTACCTCTCGTGAAATGCACACGACCAGGGAGTTTCTGCTGGCAGACCTCTGACTCAATCTTCTCTCATTCTCTTCTCCTTCACAGTAGAATCCTCAAACAAGTTTCTAAAGACGGTTGACATCTAGTGGAAGCCTTAGCAAGTGCAACATGACCAATATCCCACTGTGTATTCAATAGGGGCTGAGTTAAAAAGCGACCAACCTCAGATTTCCCACTTCCTGTTCTTCTCAGGTTTTTGCCTGCCATATGAGTTCTGTTATACTTACAGACGTCATTCAAACAGTTTTAGAAACTTCAGTAACACCACCAATAACATGCATATATTAGCAACTGGGACTGAGGAGCAAGCAATTTACTCTGGGCACCTCTGGGCACCTTTTCATCCAAGCTACTCAATACTGCCCCCAGCCATAAGAAGTTTTAACTTGGCTTTTGAAGACTTGAGAAAGGCAGGGCAGGATGGATATAGGTCTATAACAGTTTGGGTCTAGATTGTCACCCCCTTTGAAGAGGGAGATGACTGCCGGAAGCTTTCCAATCTTTAGGGTTCTCGGACGATACAAAAGAGAGGTTGAACAGACTGGTAATAGGGGTAGCAACAATTTCGGGCAGATAATTTTAGAAAGGGAGGGTCCAGATTGTCTATCCCAGCTGATATGTACGGGTTCAGGTTTTGCAACTCTTTCAGAACATCAGCTACCTGGATGGAGGAGAAGTGGGGGGGGGGGGGGGGTCGCTGAGGGGTGTGCAGAGCTGTTGGCCGGAGTTGGGGTAGCCAGGAGGAAAGCAGCGTCAGCCGTAGAGAAATGCTTATTGAAATTCTTGATTATCGTGGATTTATCAGTGTTTCCTAGTCTCAGTGCAGTGAGCAGCTGGGAGGAGGTGCTCTTATTCTCCATGGACTTTACAGTGTCCCAAAACCTTTTGGAGATAGAACTATAGGAGGAAAATTTCTGTTTGAAAAGCTATACTTTGCTTTCCTGACTGAATGCGTGTATTGGTTCCTGACTTCCCTGAAAAGTTGCATATCACGGGGACTATTCAATGCTAGTGCAGTCCGCCAATGCTAACGCCACTGTTCATTATATAATGCTAACGACACTGTTCATTATATAATGCTAATGACACTGTTCATTATATAATTATATAATGCTATTATTATTTATTTATTTATTTTACCTTTATTTAACTAGGCAAGTCAGTTAAGAACAAATTCTTATTTTCAATGACGGCCTAGGAACAGTGGGTTAACTGCCTGTTCAGGGGCAGAACGACAGATTTGATGACACTGTTCATTATATAATGCTAACGACACTGTTCATTATATAATGCTAACGACACTGTTCATTATATAATGCTAATGACACTGTTCATTATATAATGCTAATGACACTGTTCATTATATAATGCTAATGACACTGTTCATTATATAATGCTAATGACACTGTTCATTATATAATGCTAATGACACTGTTCATTATATAATGCTAATGACATTATATAATTAATGACACTGTTCATTATATAATGCTAACGACACTGTTCATTATATAATGCTAACGACACTGTTCATTATATAATGCTAACGACACTGTTCATTATATAATGCTAATGACACTGTTCATTATATAATGCTAATGACCCTGTTCATTATATAATGCTATTATTATTTATTTATTTATTTTACCTTTATTTAACTAGGCAAGTCAGTTAAGAACAAATTCTTATTTTCAATGACGGCCTAGGAACAGTGGGTTAACTGCCTGTTCAGGGGCAGAACGACAGATTTGATGACACTGTTCATTATATAATGCTAATGGGCACGTCACTTCGTCCTCTCAATGATTACTTCCTTTCACCTTAGATGGGGTAGTTTGGCTTTTCAGAGGCCTAGTACTGTAAAGTATTCTGTGATGAACTTCCTGTCCTTGGTGTTTGAACTTCCTGTCCTTGGTGTTTGAACTTCCTGTCCTTGGTGTTTGAACATCCTGTCCTTGGTGTTTGAACTTCCTGTCCTTGGTGTTTGAACTTCCTGTCCTTGGTGTTTGAACTTCCTGTCCTTGGTGTTTGAACTTCCTGTCCTTGGTGTTTGAGCTTCCTGTCCTTGGTGTTTGAGCTTCCTGTCCTTGGTGTTTGAACTTCCTGTCCTTGGTGTTTGAACTTCCTGTCCTTGGTGTTTGAACTTCCTGTCCTTGGTGTTTGAACTTCCTGTCCTTGGTGTTTGAACTTCCTGTCCTTGGTGTTTGAACTTCCTGTCCTTGGTGTTTGAGCTTCCTGTTAGTAGTAAGATTCGGTCATAGTTTATATAATGTTTGACAAGTGTAATCTAACTGTAGGTAAAGGCTTAACATGGCTGGCAGTGGAGGAGATCAGTGTTGTTATGTTTTGACTAGGCATAATTTAATCTGCAAATGAAGTGTCACAGTAACTCTAAGCTACCACAGTATTGTGACTACTCAGTAACTCTAAGCTACCACAGTAATGTGATTACTCAGTAACTCTAAGCTACCACAGTAATGTGACTACTCAGTAACTCTAAGCTACCACAGTAATGTGATTACATGGTTATAATGTGGTGATTTACTGTTTAGATTCAATCAGCTTCTTTTAATTGCTCCTGAGGTAGCAATCTGTTCAATCTAAGACAGAGGGACAGTGTATCTTTTTCCATCTTCCTCATCTTCCTCATCATGCGTTGAGAGGCACAGTGAATATCACTGTTCTCAACCCCAGAGCAGCGAGTTAACCATGAAATGACAGTTATGTGGAGTGTGTGTGTGTGTGCATTCGTTTTGTGAATATGTGTGACTGCCTCCTATGATGGCATGCTTTTGTTTCAATCCTCCAGAGCCCTAACACTAACCCTCTCCACTGGGAATTTAGTGTCCTAACCCTCTCCACTATAGGTTTGGAGCCCTAGCCCTAACCCTTTAGAAGTCTAGAGCCCACAATCTTACCCTCTGGGAGACTAAAGCCCTAACCCTAACCCTCTAGGAGTCAAGAGCCTTAACCCTCTAGGAGTCAAGAGCCCTAACCCTAACCCTCTAGGAGTCTAGAGCCCTAACCCTCTAGGAGACTAGAGCCCTAACCCTCTGGGAGACTAGAGCCCAAAACCTAACCCTCTGGGAGACTAAAGCCCTAACCCTCTAGGAGTCAAGAGACCTAACCCTCTAGGAGTCAAGAGCCCTAACCCTAACCCTCTAGGAGTCTAGAGCCCTAACCCTCTAGGAGTCAAGAGCCTAACCCTCTAGGAGTCAAGAGCCCTAACCCTCTAGGAGTCAAGAGCCTAACACTCTAGGAGTCTAGAGCCCTAACCCTAACCCTCTAGGAGTAAAGAGCCCTAACCCTCTAGGAGTGAAGAGCCCTATCCCTAACCATCTATGAGTCTAGAACCCTAACCCTCTAGGAGTCTAGAGCCCTAACCCTCTAGGAGTCTAGAACCCTAGGAGTCTAAAGCCCTAACCTTAACCCTCTAGGGGTCTAGAGCCCTAACCCTCTAGGAGTTTAAAGCCCTAACCCTCTCCACTAAGAGTCTGGAGCCCTAACCCTCTCCACTAAGAGTCTGGAGCCCTAACCCTCTAGGAGTTTAGAGCCATTACCCTCTCCAATAGCAGTCTAGAGCCTTAACCTTAACCCTCTAGGAGTCTAGAGCCCTATCCCTAAAAGAACCTAGAATGTACACAGAGCCAAGTTATAGGCTCATATCTAGCCTCTCTCCCCCGACACACACACACACACACACACACACACACACACACACACACACACACACACACACACACACACACACACACACACACACACACACACACACTGGACATTTAGAGATTAAAGAGCATGTTTACCTAATGGCTGTGTAAATCTAAATTTCAACCTCACATAGCCTGTGCCAGCCTGGTCAAGGGAGAGCAGTGTCCTGGGATACACTGACTCGTTCCCTATATAGTCTACTACTGTAGAGTAGGTCCTGTCAATACCATCCTCAGCCTGAGGTGACTGATGTAGAGTAGGTCCTGTCAATACCATCCTCAGCCTGAGGTGACTGATGTAGAGTAGGTCCTGTCAATACCATCCTCAGCCTGAGGTGACTGGTGTTGACTAGGGTCCATATTGAATAGGATAGATTATAGCTGAAATATGTTTTTTAGGAGATTCAGTCTGATTGTGTTTATCATTCTGACTCAGATTTGAGAATAATTCAATCCTGAGATATTTATTGTCTTGGAAAAACACACACAGTTATCACAGATGTAGTCATCATGATGTCTTCCTGTCTCCAATAGGGAGAGACTCACACATCTGTAGTTAGACATGTCCTAGTCTCCTTCAACACAACAGCTGATCCATCCTGAAACATGTGATGTGTCACATCCAGTAGTCAGAAAGTCTCTCCCTCTCTCTCTCTATACTGGGAGTGTTGGTGCATGCTGGGAATTGTATGAGCGAGTGTTAGATTTTGTTGTGTTTCATTTTGTTTCAAATGTTTTTATTACATGTGTTTCCACCACAATGGAACTAGAACACCACAATGGAACTACAACACCACAATGGAACTAGAACACCACAATGGAACTAGAACACCACAATGGAACTAGAACACCACAATGGAACTAGAACACCACAATGGAACTACAACACCACAATGGAACTAGAACACCACAATGGAACTACAACACCACAATGGAACTACAACACCACAATGGAACTACAACAATGGAACTAGAACACCACAATGGAACTACAACACCACAATGGAACTAGAACACACAATGGAACTACAACACCACAATGGAACTAGAACACCACAATGGAACTAGAACACCACAATGGAACTAGAACACCACAATGGAACTACAACACCAATGGAACTACAACAATGGAACTAGAACACCACAATGGAACTAGAACACCACAATGGAACTAGAACACCACAATGGAACTACAACACCACAATGGAACTAGAACACCACAATGGAACTACAACACCACAATGGAACTAGAACACCACAATGGAACTAGAACACCACAATGGAACTAGAACACCACAATGGAACTACAACACCACAATGGAACTAGAACACCACAATGGAACTACAACACCACAATGGAACTACAACACCACAATGGAACTACAACACCACAATGGAACTAGAACACCACAATGGAACTAGAACACCACAATGGAACTAGAATGGAAGTGAAATGGACCAGGAATAGGAATACAGCTGTAACAGAACAGATGACCCTGCAGGTTGTTGAACATCTTAATCCTTTAACATAATTAATTAGGTGTTAATTAGGAGTGGGAGACTATGTCTGCATCATAAATTGAACCCTATTCCCTTAATAGTTTCTTACTTTGGACCAGACCCCATAAGGTAAAGTAGTTCACTATGTAGGGAATAGAGTGCCATTTGGGACAAAGCCATACAACTAAATTCAACACAATGAAGGGTTTATCAGTGTCTGCTCTGCTATTCAGCTCATCATTAAGCTTGGCGCCCTGGGTCTGAACCCCACCCTGTGCAACTGGGTCCTGGAATCCTGATGGGCCGCCCCCAGGTGGTGCATGTAGGCAACAACAGCTCCACTATGCTGATCCTCAACTCGGGCCCCAAAAGGACGCTCAGCCTTCTCCTGTACTCCCTGTTTACCCACGAATGCGTGCTCCAACTCTATCAAGACGTTTGCAGACGACAACCATGGTAGGCCTGATTACCAACAACGACGAGATACAGGGAGGTGATGGCCCTGGCCAAGTGGTGCCAGGAAAATGTCAACAAAACGAAGGAGCTGATCGTTGACTTCAGGAGACAGCATAGGGAACACTCCCACATCCACATCGACGGGGCTGCAGTGGAGAAAGTGAAAAGCTTCAAGTTCCTCGCCGCACACAACACTGACAAGCTGAAATGGTCCACCTACACAGACACGTGTTGCAAAAACTGTTATAAATGTATTGTAATATTTTTGAAATTGTAAAATTTGCCTTGGCAGGAACTAATGGGGATCCATAATAAACCCCAGGAAGAGTAGATGCTGCTTTGGCAGGAACTAATGGGGATCCATAATAAACCCCAGGAAGAGTAGCTGCTGCCTGGGCAGGAACAAATGGGGATCCATAATAAACACCAGGAAGAGTAGCTGCTGCCTTGGCAGGAACTAATGGGGATCCATAATAAACCCCAGGAAGAGTAGCTGCTGCCTTGACAGGAACTAATAGGGATCCATAATAAACACCAGGAAGAGTAGCTGCTGCCTTGGCAGGAACTAATGGGGATCCATAATAAACCCCAGGAAGAGTAGCTGCTGCCTTGACAGGAACTAATGGGGATCCATAATAAACCCCAGGAAGAGTAGCTGCTGCCTGGGCAGGAACAAATGGGGATCCATAATAAACACCAGGAAGAGTAGCTGCTGCCTTGGCAGGAACTAGTGGGGATCCATAATAAACCCCAAGAAGAGTAGCTGCTGCCTTGACAGGAACTAATGGGGATCCATAATAAACCCCAGGAAGAGTAGCTGCTGCCTTGGCAGGAACTAATGGGGATCCATAATAAACCCCAGGAAGAGTAGCTGCTGCCTTGGCAGGAACTAATAGGGATCCTTAATAAATCCCAGGAAGAGTAGCTGCTGCCTTGGCCATGAACTGCTGCTTGTCAGGAACTAATGGGATCCATAATAAACCCCAGGAAGAGTAGCTGCTGCTTCTATAATAAACCCCAGGAAGAGTCAGGAACTAATGGGATCCATAATAAACACCAGGAAGAGTCTGCTGCCTTGGCATAATAAACCCCAGGAAGAGCAGCTGCTGCCTTTGGCAGGAACTAATGGGGATCTATAATAAAACCCAGGAAGAGTAGCTGCTGCCTCTGACAGGAACTAATGGGGATCCATAATAAACACCAGGAAGAGTAGCTGCTGCCTTGGCAGGAACTAATGGGGATCCATAATAAACCCCAGGAAGAGTAGCTGCTGCCTTGGCAGGAACTAATAGGGATCCTTAATAAATCCCAGGAAGAGTAGCTGCTGCCTTGGCATGAACTAATAGGGATCCATAATAAACCCCAGGAAGAGTAGCTGCTGCTTGTCAGGAACTAATGGGGATCCATAATAAACCCCAGGAAGAGTAGCTGCTGCCTTGGCAGGAACTAATGGGGATCCATAATAAACCCCAGGAAGAGTAGCTGCTGCCTTGGCAGGAACTAATGGGGATCTATATTAAATACAAATACTAATACAGTGTTCTGAAGAAGGCGCAACAGCACCTCTTCATCCGCAGGAAATTCGGCTTGCCCCCTAAGACCCACAAACTTTTACAGATGCACAATTGAGATCATCCTGTTTGGCTGTATCACCGCCTGGTACAGCAACTGCACAATCAGACGAGCAAAATGCCTTTTATGCTCGCTTCGAGGCAAGCAACACTGAAGCATGCACGAGAGCACCAGCGGTTGTGAACGACTGTGTGACAACGCTCTCGGTAGCCGATGTGAGTAAGACCTTTAAACAACATTCAAAAGGCCACAGAGTCACACGGATTACCAGGACATGTACTCAGAGCATGCGCAGACCAACTGGCAAGTGTCTTCACTGACTGGGGCCAAGCTTCCTGCCATCCAGGACCTATATACTAGGCAGTGTCAGAGAAAGGCCCCAAAAATTGTCAAAGACTCCAGCCACCCTAGTGGTAGACTGTTTTCTCTGCTACCACACGTAAAGCGGTACCGGAGCGCCAAGTCTAGGACCAAAACGCTCCCCAAGCCAATAGACTGCTGAACAATTCATAAAATCGACACTGGACAATTTACATAGACCCTCCCCCCTCTTGTACACTGCTGCTACTCGCTACTTATCTGTTACATAGTCACTTCGCCCCAACCTACATGTACAGATTACCTCAACTAGCCTGTACCCCTGCACACTGACTCGGTACCGGTGCCCCCGATATATATCCTCGTTGTTGTTATTCTTATTGTGTTACTTTTCACTATGACTTTTTACTTGATTATTTTCTTCTTCTTGAACTGCACTGTTGGTTAAGGGCTTGTCAGTAAAGCATTTCACAGTAAGGTCTACACTGTTGGTTAAGGGCTTGTCAGTAAAGCATTTCACAGGAAGGTCTACACTGTTGGTTAAGGGCTTGTCAGTAAAGCATTTCACAGTAAGGTCTACACTGTTGGTTAAGGGCTTGTCAGTAAAGCATTTCACAGTAAGGTCTACACTGTTGGTTAAGGGCTTGTCAGTAAAGCATTTCACAGTAAGGTCTATACTGTTGGTTAAGGGCTTGTCAGTAAAGCATTTCACAGTAAGGTCTACACTGTTGGTTAAGGGCTTGTCAGTAAAGCATTTCACAGTAAGGTCTACACCTGTTGGTTAAGGGCTTGTCAGTAAAGCATTTCACAGTAAGGTCTACACTGTTGGTTAAGGGCTTGTCAGTAAAGCATTTCACAGTAAGGTCTACACTGTTGGTTAAGGGCTTGTCGGTAAAGCATTTCACAGTAAGGTCTACACTGTTGGTTAAGGGCTTGTCAGTAAAGCATTTCACAGTAAGGTCTACACTGTTGGTTAAGGGCTTGTCAGTAAAGCATTTCACAGTAAGGTCTACACTGTTGGTTAAGGGCTTGTCAGTAAAGCATTTCACAGTAAGGTCTACACTGTTGGTTAAGGGCTTGTCAGTAAAGCATTTCACAGTAAGGTCTACACTGTTGGTTAAGGGCTTGTCAGTAAAGCATTTCACAGTAAGGTCTACACTGTTGGTTAAGGGCTTGTCAGTAAAGCATTTCACAGTAAGGTCTACACCTGTTGGTTAAGGGCTTGTCAGTAAAGCATTTCACAGTAAGGTCTACACTGTTGGTTAAGGGCTTGTCAGTAAAGCATTTCACAGTAAGGTCTACACTGTTGGTTAAGGGCTTGTCAGTAAAGCATTTCACAGTAAGGTCTACACTGTTGGTTAAGGGCTTGTCGGTAAAGCATTTCACAGTAAGGTCTACACTGTTGGTTAAGGGCTTGTCAGTAAAGCATTTCACAGTAAGGTCTACACTGTTGGTTAAGGGCTTGTCAGTAAAGCATTTCACAGTAAGGTCTACACTGTTGGTTAAGGGCTTGTCAGTAAAGCATTTCACAGTAAGGTCTACACTGTTGGTTAAGGGCTTGTCAGTAAAGCATTTCACAGTAAGGTCTACACTGTTGGTTAAGGGCTTGTCAGTAAAGCATTTCACAGTAAGGTCTACACTGTTGGTTAAGGGCTTGTCAGTAAAGCATTTCACAGTAAGGTCTACACTGTTGGTTAAGGGCTTGTCAGTAAAGCATTTCACAGTAAGGTCTACACTGTTGGTTAAGGGCTTGTCAGTAAAGCATTTCACAGTAAGGTCTACACTCTTGGTTAAGGGCTTGTCAGTAAAGCATTTCACAGTAAGGTCTACACTGTTGGTTAAGGGCTTGTCAGTAAAGCATTTCACAGTAAGGTCTACACGGTTGGTTAAGGGCTTGTCAGTAAAGCATTTCACAGTAAGGTCTACACTGTTGGTTAAGGGCTGGTCAGTAAAGCATTTCACAGTAAGGTCTACACCTGTTGGTTAAGGGCTTGTCAGTAAAGCATTTCACAGTAAGGTCTACACTGTTGGTTAAGGGCTTGTCAGTAAAGCATTTCACAGTAAGGTCTACACTGTTGGTTAAGGGCTTGTCAGTAAAGCATTTCACAGTAAGGTCTACACTGTTGGTTAAGGGCTTGTCAGTAAAGCATTTCACAGTAAGGTCTACACTGTTGGTTAAGGGCTTGTCAGTAAAGCATTTCACAGTAAGGTCTACACTGTTGGTTAAGGGCTTGTCAGTAAAGCATTTCACAGTAAGGTCTACACTGTTGGTTAAGGGCTTGTCAGTAAAGCATTTCACAGTAAGGTCTACACTGTTGGTTAAGGGCTTGTCAGTAAAGCATTTCACAGTAAGGTCTACACTGTTGGTTAAGGGCTTGTCAGTAAAGCATTTCACAGTAAGGTCTACACTGTTGGTTAAGGGCTTGTCAGTAAAGCATTTCACAGTAAGGTCTACACTGTTGGTTAAGGGCTTGTCAGTAAAGCATTTCACAGTAAGGTCTACACTGTTGGTTAAGGGCTTGTCAGTAAAGCATTTCACAGTAAGGTCTACACTGTTGGTTAAGGGCTTGTCAGTAAAGCATTTCACAGTAAGGTCTACACCTGTTGGTTAAGGGCTTGTCAGTAAAGCATTTCACAGTAAGGTCTACACTGTTGGTTAAGGGCTTGTCAGTAAAGCATTTCACAGTAAGGTCTACACTGTTGGTTAAGGGCTTGTCAGTAAAGCATTTCACAGTAAGGTCTACACTGTTGGTTAAGGGCTTGTCAGTAAAGCATTTCACAGTAAGGTCTACACTGTTGGTTAAGGGCTTGTCAGTAAAGCATTTCACAGTAAGGTCTACACTGTTGGTTAAGGGCTTGTCAGTAAAGCATTTCACAGTAAGGTCTACACTGTTGGTTAAGGGCTTGTCAGTAAAGCATTTCACAGTAAGGTCTACACTGTTGGTTAAGGGCTTGTCAGTAAAGCATTTCACAGTAAGGTCTACACTGTTGGTTAAGGGCTTGTCAGTAAAGCATTTCACAGTAAGGTCTACACTGTTGGTTAAGGGCTTGTCAGTAAAGCATTTCACAGTAAGGTCTACACTGTTGGTTAAGGGCTTGTCAGTAAAGCATTTCACAGTAAGGTCTACACTGTTGGTTAAGGGCTTGTCAGTAAAGCATTTCACAGTAAGGTCTACACCTGTTGGTTAAGGGCTTGTCAGTAAAGCATTTCACAGTAAGGTCTACACTGTTGTTTAAGGGCTTGTCAGTAAAGCATTTCACAGTAAGGTCTACACTGTTGGTTAAGGGCTTGTCAGTAAAGCATTTCACAGTAAGGTCTACACTGTTGGTTAAGGGCTTGTCAGTAAAGCATTTCACAGTAAGGTCTACACTGTTGGTTAAGGGCTTGTCAGTAAAGCATTTCACAGTGAGGTCTACACCTGTTGGTTAAGGGCTGGTCAGTAAAGCATTTCACAGTAAGGTCTACACTGTTGGTTAAGGGCTTGTCGGTAAAGCATTTCACAGTAAGGTCTACACTGTTGGTTAAGGGCTTGTCAGTAAAGCATTTCACAGTAAGGTCTACACTGTTGGTTAAGGGCTTGTCAGTAAAGCATTTCACAGTAAGGTCTACACTGTTGGTTAAGGGCTTGTCAGTAAAGCATTTCACAGTAAGGTCTACACTGTTGGTTAAGGGCTTGTCAGTAAAGCATTTCACAGTAAGGTCTACACTGTTGGTTAAGGGCTTGTCAGTAAAAAGCATTTCACAGTAAGGTCTACACTGTTGGTTAAGGGCTGGTAAGTAATTATTTCACAGTAAGGTCTACACTGTTGGTTAAGGGCTGGTCAGTAAAGCATTTCACAGTAAGGTCTACACTGTTGGTTAAGGGCTTGTCAGTAAAGCATTTCACAGTAAGGTCTACACTGTTGGTTAAGTGCTTGTCAGTAAAGCATTTCACAGTAAGGTCTACACTGTTGGTTAAGGGCTGGTAAGAAAGCATTTCACAGTAAGGTCTACACTGTTGGTTAAGGGCTGGTCAGTAAAGCATTTCACAGTAAGGTCTACACTGTTGGTTAAGGGCTTGTCAGTAAAGCATTTCACAGTAAGGTCTACACTGTTGGTTAAGGGCTTGTCAGTAAAGCATTTCACAGTAAGGTCTACACTGTTGGTTAAGGGCTTGTCAGTAAAGCATTTCACAGTAAGGTCTACACTGTTGGTTAAGGGCTTGTCAGTAAAGCATTTCACAGTAAGGTCTACACTGTTGGTTAAGGGCTTGTCAGTAAAGCATTTCACAGTAAGGTCTACACTGTTGGTTAAGGGCTTGTCAGTAAAGCATTTCACAGTAAGGTCTACACTGTTGGTTAAGGGCTTGTCAGTAAAGCATTTCACAGTAAGGTCTACACTGTTGGTTAAGGGCTTGTCAGTAAAGCATTTCACAGTAAGGTCTACACTGTTGGTTAAGGGCTTGTCAGTAAAGCATTTCACAGTAAGGTCTACACTGTTGGTTAAGGGCTTGTCAGTAAAGCATTTCACAGTAAGGTCTACACCTGTTGGTTAAGGGCTGGTCAGTAAAGCATTTCACAGTAAGGTCTACACTGTTGGTTAAGGGCTTGTCGGTAAAGCATTTCACAGTAAGGTCTACACTGTTGGTTAAGGGCTTGTCAGTAAAGCATTTCACAGTAAGGTCTACACTGTTGGTTAAGGGCTTGTCAGTAAAGCATTTCACAGTAAGGTCTACACTGTTGGTTAAGGGCTTGTCAGTAAAGCATTTCACAGTAAGGTCTACACTGTTGGTTAAGGGCTTGTCAGTAAAGCATTTCACAGTAAGGTCTACACTGTTGGTTAAGGGCTTGTCAGTAAAGCATTTCACAGTAAGGTCTACACTGTTGGTTAAGGGCTGGTAAGAAAGCATTTCACAGTAAGGTCTACACTGTTGGTTAAGGGCTGGTCAGTAAAGCATTTCACAGTAAGGTCTACACTGTTGGTTAAGGGCTTGTCAGTAAAGCATTTCACAGTAAGGTCTACACTGTTGGTTAAGTGCTTGTCAGTAAAGCATTTCACAGTAAGGTCTACACTGTTGGTTAAGGGCTGGTAAGAAAGCATTTCACAGTAAGGTCTACACTGTTGGTTAAGGGCTGGTCAGTAAAGCATTTCACAGTAAGGTCTACACTGTTGGTTAAGGGCTTGTCAGTAAAGCATTTCACAGTAAGGTCTACACTGTTGGTTAAGGGCTGGTAAGAAAGCATTTCACAGTAAGGTCTACACTGTTGGTTAAGGGCTGGTCAGTAAAGCATTTCACAGTAAGGTCTACACTGTTGGTTAAGGGCTTGTCAGTAAAGCATTTCACAGTAAGGTCTACACTGTTGGTTAAGGGCTTGTCAGTAAAGCATTTCACAGTAAGGTCTACACTGTTGGTTAAGGGCTGGTAAGAAAGCATTTCACAGTAAGGTCTACACTGTTGGTTAAGGGCTTGTCAGTAAAGCATTTCACAGTAAGGTCTACACTGTTGGTTAAGTTCTTGTCAGTAAAGCATTTCACAGTAAGGTCTACACTGTTGGTTAAGTTCTTGTCAGTAAAGCATTTCACAGTAAGGTCTACACTGTTGGTTAAGTGCTTGTCAGTAAAGCATTTCACAGTAAGGTCTACACTGTTGGTTAAGGGCTGGTAAGAAAGCATTTCACAGTAAGGTCTACACTGTTGGTTAAGGGCTGGTAAGAAAGCATTTCACAGTAAGGTCTACACTGTTGGTTAAGGGCTGGTCAGTAAAGCATTTCACAGTAAGGTCTACACTGTTGGTTAAGGGCTGGTAAGAAAGCATTTCACGGTAAAGTCAACACTTGTTGAGGCTATTAAATCCTTTCAGTCTGGAAAAACCCCAAGGCTTGAAGCTCCATTGTTAGATTGTTTTAACTACTCCTATAGGAATGGTAGTCTGTCAGGTACTCAGCAGGAAGGTTTGATTTCTCTATTATTAAAAGATGGAAAATATAAAAGACCCGGTCTATCTAAATAACTGGATGTTGTGATTCAAAAATACTAGTGAAATGCATAGCACTCATAATTAAAAGGGTTTTGCCAGGTATTGTTCATCCTGACCAGACAGGTTTTTTTACATGGACGATACATTGGAGATAATATAAGACAAGTATTAGAAATAATAGAACATCATGAAACAAAGAAGAAGCCAGGAATGGTATTTATAGGGGATTTTGAAAAGGCATTTGATAAAGACTGGATTTTTAAAAAATAAATGCCTGGATTTTTTTCCAGTTCCGGTGATTCTCTTAAAAATAAATAATAAAAAATATATATATGTTTAGCAACCCCAGGTGTAAAATAGTAAATAACGGCTACATCTCAGAGTTTTGAATTGTCAAGAGGAGTTAAACAAGGGTGTCTGCTGTCAACATATCTATTCGCTATGGCCATTGAAATGCTAGCAATTAAAATCACATCAAATAACACTAGAGGATTAGAAATCCAAGGCTTAAAAACAAAGGTGTCCATGTATGCCGATGACTCAAGTTTTATATTAAGTCCACAAGCTAGATCCCTGCAATGTCTCCTTGAAGATCTCTGCAATGTCTCCTTGAAGATCCCTGCAATGACTCATTGAAGATCCCTGCAATGTCTCATTGAAGATCCCTGCAATGTCTCATTGAAAATCCCTGCAATGTCTCATTGAAGATCTAGATAACTTTGCTGTACTCTCTGGACTAAAACCTAATTATGATAAGATATTACGTATTGGATCTTTAAAAAATACAACTTTTACATTACCCTGCAGTGAACCTATAAAATGGACTGATGGTGAAGTAGACATACTTGGGATTCATATTACAAAATATAAGCCCTCCACAATGAATTTCAATAGAAAACGTATAAAAATAGACAAGATCCTGCAACCATGGAGAGGTAAACAACTATCTATTTATGGAAAAATTGCCCTGATTAACTCCTTAGTCATATCTCAGTTTACTCACTTATGACGCTGTCTACTCCTGATGATTTATTTTTCAAATCATATGAGCAAAAAATATTTAGCATTATCTGGGACTGTAACGGTCGTTGTTGGTGGAAGAAGGTGAGGACCAATGCGCAGCGTGGTAAGTGTCCATATTTTTAATAAAGAAATTGAACACCGAACAAAAACAACAGTGAACGAACGAAACCGTTCTGTCTGGTGCAGAATACAAACACTCAACAGAAAATAATCACCCACAACTCAAGGGTGAAAACAGGCTGCCTAAGTATGGTTCTCAATCAGGGACAACGATTGACAGCTGCCTCTGATTGAGAACCATACCAGGCCAAATACAGAAATCCCAAATCATAGAAAAAATAACATAGACTGCCCACCCAACTCACGCCCTGACCATACTAAAACAAAGACAAAACAAAGGAACTAAGGTCAGAACGTGACAGGGATGCTAAACCAGACAAAATAAAGTGTGTGATAAAAGTGTGCCTATCTATATAATGAATATGAATTGGGTGGGTTGAGATTATTAAATATAAAAGCACTAAACCTCTCTCCAAAAGCTTCACTCATTCAAAAGTTTTACTTGAACCCTAAATGATTCTCAAGTAGATTACTAAGAAAAGCTCTTCCATTGTTTACATTTTTTTTTTCAAAGTATCTCTCTTTTTCTAACAAGCATTGCAGAGCTGGCTACAATTTCAATACTCTTCATATGATTTAAAATGTCTTAAAAGGTTATCAATGACACTTTACAAGCCAAACCCCACCTGTAGTAGTAGAGAGACGGAGGTATGAGAAATGACCCTGAGATGCGGCGCCCCACGTCGTGTTCGAACCCCTGCGTCGGAGCGTTGTTCATACCGCCACATACAGGAGGAGCGGTCGATCTCCGGCCCGGCTGCCTGACCCAAACATCTGACCGGAATTGGACACCACAGAGCAGAGGTTTCCAAACCTCTCCCCTAGGACTCCCCGTTCCAATGTATTTTGAACTATTCCAGAGCTAGCACTCAACTAATCATCGAGTCATTGACTAGGATAAGCAGGTGAGATAGTTCAGGTCAACAACAAAATGGTGAAGCATCTGCGGGTCCCAGAAGAGAGGTTTGAGAACCACTGAGCTAGCTAGCCTCTACCTTAAGACTTGTGTAATTGAGTTGGCCTCTAATTGGAGCTAGCTAGCTACCCTATACCTTAAGACTTGAGTTATTGAGCTGGTCTCTGATTGGCGCTAGCTAGCTAGCTATCCTATACCTTAAGACTTTTGTTATTGAGCTGGTCTCTGATTGAGTTTTGCTATCTATTGGCTAGCTAACTATCCTATACCTTAAGACTTGAGTTATTGAGCTGGTCTCTGATTGGCGCTAGCTAGCTAGCTATCCTATACCTTAAGACTTTTGTTATTGAGCTGGTCTCTGATTGGCTAACTATCCTATACCTTAAGACTTGAATTGCTGGTCTCTGATTGGCTAGCTAACTATCCTATACCTTAACCTGTTGCTTCTACCCGGGACGCTTGCGTCCCAACTAGACCTCTGGAAATGCAAATGCGCTACGCTAAATGCTAATAGTATTAGTTCAAACTCAAAAGTTCATTAAAATACACATGCAGGGTATCGAATTAAAGCTACACTCGCTGTGAATCCAGGCAACAAGTCAGATTTTTAAAATGATTTTCGGCGAAAGCATGAGAAGCTATTATCTGATAGCATGCAACACCCCAAAAGACCCACAGGGGACGTAAACAAAATAATTAGCATTTCGGCGTTACACAAACCGCACAATAAAATAGAAAACATTCATTACCTTTCACCATCTTCTTTGTTGGCACTCCTAGATGTCCCATAAACACTATTTGGGTCTTTATTTCGATTAAATCGGTCCATATAAAGCCTAGATATCGTTATATGTAGACTGTGTGATAAACGAAAAAAACATCGTTTCAAAACGTAACGTCATTTTTTTATATTCAAAAAGTCGACGATAAACTTTCACAAAACACTTCGAAAAACGTTTGTAATGCAACTTTAGGTATTAGTAAACGTTAATAAGCGATAAAATTCATCAGGAGGCGATGTAAAGATCATTAGCTGTCCGTCTGGAAAAATGTCCGGCTAGAAACTCAACGAAAATATCCGGTCCTAGACCGGATTAGATACGGTGTCCTGTATGTGTTTGACCAAGAAAAAACTCGAAGGGAAATGACAAGACTCTAGACACCCTGTGGAAGCTGTAGGTACTGCAACCTCAGTCAATAAATTGTGGTTCACGTTTATCAATGGGTTCAAGTAGCGCATGGATATATTTTCCCCATTTTCAGTGATCAGTTTTTCCTGTGCTTTTCGATGTAAATGCCGTTCTGGTAAAGCCACAGCAGTGATTTAACCAGTTTTTTAAACGTCTGAGTGTTTTCTATCCACACAGACTAAGCAAATGCATATACTATATTCCTGGCATGAGTAGCAGGGCGCTGAAATGTTGCGCGATTTTTAACAGAATGTTCAAAAAAGTAGAGGGTCGACTGAAGAGGTTAAGACTTGAGTTATTGAGCTGGTCTCTGATTGGAGCTAGCTAGCTAGCTATCCTATACCTTAAGACTTGAGTTATTGAGCTGGTTTATGATTGGCGCTAGCTAGCTAGTTAAGGCGCTAGCTAGCTATCTATCCCATACCTTAAGACGTGAGTTATTGAGCTGGTCTCTGATTGGCGCTAGCTAGCTAACTATCCTATACCTTAAGACTTGAGTTATTGAGCTGGTCTTTGATTGGCGCTAGCTAGCTAGCTATCCTATACCTTTAGACTTGAGTTATTGAGCTGGTTTATGATTGGCGCTAGCTAGCTAGCTACCCTATACCTTTAGACTTGAGTTATTGAGCTGGTCTCTGATTGGCGCTAGCTAGCTAGTTAAGGCGCTAGCTAGCTAGCTATCCTATACCTTAAGACTTGAGTTATTGAGCTGGTCTCTGATTGGCGCTAGCTAGCTAGCTATCCTATACCTTAAGACTTTTGTTATTGAGCTGGTCTCTGATTGGCGCTAGCTAGCTAGCTAACTATCCTATACCTTAAGACGTGAGTTATTGAGCTGGTCTCTGATTGGCGCTAGCTAGCTAACTATCCTATACCTTAAGACTTTTGTTATTGAGCTGGTCTCTGATTGGCGCTAGCTAGCTAGCTAACTATCCTATACCTTAAGACTTGAGTTATTGAGCTGGTCTCTGATTGGCGCTAGCTAGCTAGCTATCCTATACCTTAAGACCTTTGTTATTGAGCTGGTCTCTGATTGGCGCTAGCTAGCTAGCTAACTATCCTATACCTTAAGACTTGAGTTATTGAGCTGGTCTCTGATTGGAGCTAGCTAGCTAGCTATCCTATACCTTAAGACTTGAGTTATGGAGCTGGTTTATGATTGGCGCTAGCTAGCTAGTTAAGGCGCTAGCTAGCTAGCTATCCTATACCTTAAGACTTGAGTTATTGAGATGGTCTCTGATTGGCGCTAGCTAGCTAGCTATCCTATACCTTAAGACTTTTGTTATTGAGCTGGTTTATGATTGGCACTAGCTAGCTAACTACCCTATACCTTAAGACTTGAGTTATTGAGCTGGTCTCTGATTGGCGCTAGCTAGCTAGCTACCCTATACCTTAAGACTTGAGTTATTGAGCTGGTTTATGATTGGCGCTAGCTAGCTAGCTAGCTATCCTATACCTTAAGACTTGAGTTATTGAGCTGGTCTCTGATTGGCGCTAGCTAGCTAACTATCCTATACCTTAAGACTTTTGTTATTGAGCTGGTCTCTGATTGGCGCTAGCTAGCTAGCTATCCTATACCTTAAGACTTTTGTTATTGAGCTGATCTCTGATTGGAGCTAGCTAGCTAGCTATCCTATACCTTAAGACTTGAGTTATTGAGCTGGTTTATGATTGGCGCTAGCTAGCTAGCTATCCTATACCTTAAGACTTTTGTTATTGAGCTGGTCTCTGATTGGCGCTAGCTAGCTAACTACCCTATACCTTAAGACTTGAGTTATTGAGCTGGTCTCTGATTGGCGCTAGCTAGCTAGCTATCCTATACCTTAAGACTTTTGTTATTGAGCTGGTCTCTGATTGGAGCTAGCTAGCTAGCTATCCTATACCTTAAGACTTGAGTTATTGAGCTGGTCTCTGATTGGCGCTAGCTAGCTAGCTATCCTATACCTTAAGACTTGAGTTATTGAGCTGGTCTCTGATTGGCGCTAGCTAGCTAGCTACCCTATACCTTTAGACTTGAGTTATTGAGCTGGTCTCTGATTGGCGCTAGCTAGCTAGCTATCCTATACCTTAAGACTTTTGTTATTGAGCTGGTCTCTGATTGGAGCGTGTTATTAAACAGGCCTCTGATTGGAGCTAGTCTCTACCTTTAGGTTTGTGTTATTGAGCTGGCCTCTATACCCTAGTGCAGTGTCTTTCATCACTGTATCCTTGAGCTGTCAGAGATGGACCAACAACACCTCTCTGTACACACACACACAAACACAGAGAGAGTTAGAGAGAGGTCTCTGAGAGAGACATGCACACATGCACTATCCACACACACACACTCCCAGTTACTCCCACAACTCTGTTTCACAGGCCTTTCAGCACAAACTAAATTGGCTGCTCTGTAGGAATAGTGACAGTGGTCTGGGCCTGCAACCGTGTGTGTGTGTGTGTGTCACTGTGTGTGTGTGTGTGTGTGTGCGTGCGTGTGCTGTCAGTGCGATGGACCAACAACACGTGCTCTCTGTGGAACATTGACAGGCGGTTAGTGGGCTGCGCCAGTGAATGGAGAATGTACATGCCTGTCATCTGAACTATGCCTGTCATCTAGAACTATGTCAGTCATCTAGAACTATGCTAGTCATCTAGAACTATTCAGTCATCTAGAACTATGCTAGTCATCTAGAACCATGTCAGTCATCTAGAACTATGCTAGTCATCTAGAACTTTGTCAGTCATCTAGAACTGTGTCAGTTATCTAGAACTATGTCAGTCATCTAGAACTATGCTAGTCATCTAGAACTATGCTAGTCATCTAGAACTATGCTAGTCATCTAGAACTTTGTCAGTCATCTAGAACTATGCTAGTCATCTAGAACTATGCTAGTCATCTAGAACTATGCTAGTCATCTAGAACTTTGTCAGTCATCTAGAACTATGCTAGTCATCTAGAACTATGCTAGTCATCTAGAACTATGTCAGTCATCTAGAACTTTGTCAGTCATCTAGAACTATGCTAGTTATCTAGAACTATGCTAGTCATCTAGAACTATGCTAGTCATCTAGAACTTTGTCAGTCATCTAGAACTATGCTAGTCATCTAGAACTTTGTCAGTCATCTAGAACTATGCTAGTCATCTAGAACTATGCTAGTCATCTAGAACTATGCTAGTCATCTAGAACTTTGTTAGTCATCTAGAACTTTGTCAGTCATCTAGAACTTTGTCAGTCATCTAGAACTATGCTAGTCATCTAGAACTATGCTAGTCATCTAGAACTATGCTAGTCATCTAGAACTTTGTCAGTCATCTAGAACTATGCTAGTCATCTAGAACTATGCTAGTCATCTAGAACTATGTCAGACATCTAGAACTTTGTCAGTCATCTAGAACTATGCTAGTCATCTAGAACTATGCTAGTCATCTAGAACTATGCTAGTCATCTAGAACTTTGTCAGTCATCTAGAACTTTGTCAGTCATCTAGAACTATGCTAGTCATCTAGAACTATGCTAGTCATCTAGAACTTTGTCAGTCTTCTAGAACTATGCTAGTCATCTAGAACTATGCTAGTCATCTAGAACTATGTCAGACATCTAGAACTTTGTCAGTCATCTAGAACTATGCTAGTCATCTAGAACTATGCTAGTCATCTAAAACTATGCTAGTCATCTAGAACTATGCTAGTCATCTAGAACTATGCTAGTCATCTAGAACTTTGTCAGTCATCTAGAACTATGCTAGTCATCTAGAACTATGCTAGTCATCTAGAACTATGTCAGTCATCTAGAACTATGTCAGTCATCTAGAACTATGCTAGTCATCTAGAACTTTGTCAGTCATCTAGAACTATGTCAGTCATCTAGAACTATGTCAGTCATCTAGAACTTTGTCAGTCATCTAGAATTATATCTATGTAATTCAATACTATCTATACCTGACTTTCCCTAACTGTATATAATATAATGTAATACTTTATACTTCTAACTTTCCCTAACAGTATATAATGTAATACTATATACTTCTAACTTTCCCTAACAGTGTATAATGCAATATCTCAGTGTGAGAACACACATCAGTACAGTTTCATGATTCCCATAAAGTCCCTCTCCCACTAATCACCACAAAGTCTCCCCATGTAGTTGAATTATATAAAAATGTGTTAACTACTAAAGTATGTTATGAAATCAGCTTAATGCCGTCCGAGGACGTGATGGTCATTAATCCATGACTGTTGTCTACATCCTAAATGGTCCTAAATGGTACCCTATTGCCTACAAAGCCCTAAGGTCCCTGGCCAATAGTAGTGCACTGTGTATAGTACAGGGGTCCCATTGGAGACAGGGCCTGTAGCTTTAATTCTCGGTGTTCAGGGGGGTTTGGTTTAACCTTGAGTCAGGGCAGTGCTTAAAACATGGCCCAAATGGCAACCTAATCCCTACATAGTGCACTACTGTCTCTGGCTCTGGTCAAAAGTAGTGCACTATGTAGTGAATACGGTGCCATTTGGAATGCAGTCTTTGATTCATTAATCAGATATAATTATAGCAGTAATGAGAACTCTGCTTCAAACGAGCATCTGTCCCTGAGAGAGACAACTTCCTGCTATTCCATAACCTACTGCTTCCCTGGTACCCTGGTACCCTGGTGTAACAGAGACACTTTAACACCCCTAGTACCCTGGTGTAACAGAGACACTTTAACACCCCTGGTACCCTGGTACCCTGGTGTAACAGAGACACTTTAACACCCCTGGTACCCTGGTACCCTGGTGTAACAGAGACACTTTAACACCCCTGGTACCCTGGTACCCTGGTACCCTGGTACCCTGGTACAGAGACACTTTAACACCCTGGTACCCTGGTGGTAACAGAGACACTTTAACACCCCTGGTACCCTGGTGGTAACAGAGACACTTTAACACCCCTGGTACCCTGGTGTAACAGAGACACTTTAACACCCCTGGTACCCTGGTACTGGTACCCTGGTACCCTGGTGTAACAGAGACACTTTAACACCCCTGGTAACCCTGGTACCCTGGTGTAACAGAGACACTTTAACACCCCTGGTAACCCTGGTGGAGACACTTTAACCCTGGTGGTGTAACAGAGACACTTTAACACCCCTGGTACCCTGGTACCCTGGTGTAACAGAGACACTTTAATACCCCTGGTACCCTGGTGTAACAGAGACACTTTAACACCCCTGGTACCCTGGTACCCTGGTGTAACAGAGACACTTTAACACCCCTGGTAACCTGGTACCCTGGTGTAACAGAGACACTTTAATACCCCTGGTAACATGGTACCCTGGTGTAACAGAGACACTTTAACACCCCTGGTACCCTGGTGTAACAGAGACACTTTAACATCCCTGGTACCCTGGTGTAACAGAGACACTTTAACACCCCTGGTACCCTGGTGTAACAGAGACACTTTAATACCCCTGGTAACCTGGTGTAACAGAGACACTTTAACACCCCTGGTAACCTGGTACCCTGGTACCCTGGTGTAACAGAGACACTTTAATACCCCTGGTACCTTGGTACCCCGGTGTAACAGAGACAATTTAACACCCCTGGTACCCTGGTACCCTGGTGTAACAGAGACACTTTAATACCCCTGGTACCCTGGTACCCCGGTGTAACAGAGACACTTTAACACCCCTGGTAACCTGGTACCCTGGTGTAACAGAGACACTTTAACACCCCTGGTACCCTGGTACCCTGGTGTAACAGAGACACTTTAATACCCCTGGTAACCTGGTACCCTGGTACGCTGGTGTAACAGAGATACTTTAACACCCCTGGTACCCTGGTAGCCCGGTGTAACAGAGACACTTTAATACCCCTGGTAACCTGGTACCCTGGTGTAACAGAGACACTTTAACACCCCTGGTACCCTGGTGGTACCTAACAGTTTAACACCCTGGTACCTGGTAACAGAGACACTTTAATACCCCTGGTAACCCTGGTGTAACAGAGACACTGGTACCCTGGTGTAACAACAGAGACACTTTAATACCCCTGGTACCCTGGTACCCTGGTGTAACAGAGACACTTTAACACCCTTGGTACCCTGGTACCCTGGTAACCCCTGGTACTGGTGTAACAGAGACACTTTAATACCCCTGGTACCCTGGTACCCTGGTGTAACAGAGACACTTTAATACCCCTGGTAACCTGGTACCCTGGTGTAACAGAGACACTTTAACACCCCTGGTACCCTGGTACCCTGGTGTAACAGAGACACTTTAACACCCCTGGTACCCTGGTACCCTGGTGTAACAGAGACACTTTAACACCCCTGGTAACCTGGTACCCTGGTGTAACAGAGATACTTTAACACCCTGGTACCCTGGTAGCCCGGTGTAACAGAGACACTTTAATACCCCTGGTAACATGGTACCCTGGTGTAACAGAGACACTTTAACACCCCTGGTACCCTGGTACCCTGGTACACTGGTGTAACAGAGACACTTTAATACCCCTGGTAACCTGGTACCCTGGTGTAACAGAGACACTTTAACACCCCTGGTACCCTGGTACCCTGGTGTAACAGAGACACTTTAATACCCCTGGTACCCTGGTAACCTGGTACCCTGGTGTAACAGAGACACTTTAACACTGGTGTAACAGAGACACTTTAACACCCCTGGTAACCTGGTACCCTGGTGTAACAGAGACACTTTAACACCCCTGGTAACCTGGTACCCTGGTGTAACAGAGACACTTTAATACCCCTGGTACCCTGGTAACCCTTTAATACCCCTGGTGGTAACAGAGACACTTTAACACCCCTGGTACCCTGGTACCCTGGTACCCTGGTGTAACAGAGACACTTTAACACCCCTGGTACCCTGGTACCCTGGTGTAACAGAGACACTTTAACACCCCTGGTACCCTGGTACCCTGGTGTAACAGAGACACTTTAACACCCCTGGTACCCTGGTGTAACAGAGACACTTTAACACCCCTGGTACCCTGGTACCCTGGTACCCCGGTGTAACAGAGACACTTTAACACCCCTGGTAACCTGGTACCCCGGTGTAACAGAGACACTTTAACACCCCTGGTACCCTGGTACCCCGGTGTAACAGAGACACTTTAACACCCCTGGTAACCTGGTACCCTGGTGCCCTGGTGTAACAGAGACACTTTAACACCCCTGGTACCCTGGTGTAACAGAGACACTTTAATAACCCTGGTAACCTGGTGTAACAGAGACACTTTAACACCCCTGGTAACCTGGTACCCTGGTGTAACAGAGACACTTTAACACCCCTGGTAACCTGGTACCCTGGTGTAACAGAGACACTTTAACACCCCTGGTACCCTGGTACCCTGGTGTAACAGAGACACTTTACACCCCTGGTAACCTGGTACCCTGGTGTAACAGAGACACTTTAACACCCCTGGTACCCTGGTGTAACAGAGACACTTTAACACCTCTGGTAACCTGGTACCCTGGTACCCTGGTGTAACAGAGACACTTTAACACCCCTGGTACCCTGGTACCCTGGTGTAACAGAGACACTTTAACACCCCTGGTAACCTGCTACCCTGGTACCCTGGTGTAACAGAGACACTTTAACACCCCTGGTAACCTGGTACCCTGGTACACTGGTGTAACAGAGACACTTTAACACCCCTGGTACCCTGGTACCCTGGTGTAACAGAGACACTTTAATACCCCTGGTACCCTGGTACCCCAGTGTAACTGAGACACTTTAACACCCCTGGTACCCTGGTGTAACAGAGACACTTTAACACCCCTGGTATCCTGGTACCCTGGTGTAACAGAGACACTTTAATACCCCTGGTACCCTGGTGTAACAGAGACACTTTAACACCCCTGGTACCCTGGTACCCTGGTGTAACAGAGACACTTTAATACCCCTGGTACCCTGGTGTAACAGAGACACTTTAACACCCCTGGTACCCTGGTACCCTGGTGTAACAGAGACACTTTAACACCCCTGGTACCTCAGTGTAACAGAGACACTTTAACACCCCTGGTAACCTGGTACCCTGGTGTAACAGAGACACTTTAACACCTCTGGTACCCTGGTGTAACAGAGACACTTTAACACCCCTGGTACCCTGGTACCCCAGTGTAACAGAGACACTTTAACACCCGTGGTACCCTGGTACCCTGGTGTAACAGAGACACTTTAACACCCCTGGTAACCTGGTACCCTGGTACCCTGGTGTAACAGAGACACTTTAACACCCCTGGTAACCTGGTACCCTGGTACACTGGTGTAACAGAGACACTTTAACACCCCTGGTACCCTGGTACCCTGGTGTAACAGAGACACTTTAACACACCTGGTACCCTGGTACCCTGGTGTAACAGAGACACTTTAACACCCCTGGTACCCTGGTACCCCAGTGTAACAGAGACACTTTAACACCCCTGGTACCCTGGTACCCTGGTGTAACAGAGAAACTTTAACACCCCTGGTACCCTGGTACCCTGGTGTAACAGAGACACTTTAATACCCCTGGTACCCTGGTGTAACAGAGACACTTTAACACCCCTGGTACCCTGGTACCCTGGTGTAACAGAGACACTTTAACACCCCTGGTACCTCAGTGTAACAGAGACACTTTAACACCCCTGGTAACCTGGTACCCTGGTGTAACAGAGACACTTTAACACCTCTGGTACCCTGGTACCCTGGTGTAACAGAGACACTTTAACACCCCTGGTACCCTGGTGTAACAGAGACACTTTAACACACCTGGTACTTCGCTACTACGAGCTTCAATGCCATACAACACTCCTTCCTGCTTTTATATGCTAGTAGAACTAAGTGCTTGCTTTTCAACCGATTGCTGCCCACATCCGCCCGCCCGACTAGCATCACTACTCTGGATGGTTCTGACCTAGAATATGTGGACAACTACAAATACCTAGGTGTCTGGTTAGACTGTAAACTCTCCTTCCAGACTCACATCAAGCATCTCCAATCCATAATTAAATCTAGAATTGGCTTCCTATTTCGCAACAAAGCATCCTTCACTCATGCTGCCAAACATCCCCTCGTAAAACTGACCATCCTACCGATCCTCGCCGATGTCATTTACAAATTAGCCTCCAACACTCTACTCAACAAACTAGATGTAGTATATTACAGTACCATCTGTTTTGTCACCAAAGCCCCATACACTACCCACCACTGCGACCTGTACGCTCTCGTTGGCTGGTCCTCGCTTCATATTCATCTCCAAACCCACTGGCTCCAGGTCATCTACAAGTCTTTGCTAGGTAAGCCCCGCCTTATCTCAACTCACTGGTCACCATAGCAACACCCACCCGTAGCACGCGCTCCAGCGGGTATATTTCACTGGTCATCCCCAAAGCCAACACCTCCTTTGGCTGCCTTTCCTTCCAGTTCTCTGCTGCCAACGACTGGAACGAATTGCAAAAATCACTGAAGCTGGAGACTCACATCTCCCTCACTAACTTTAAGCACCAGCTGTCAGAGCAGCTTACAGATCACTGTACCTGTACATAGCCAATCTGTAAATAGCCCATCAGTAAATAGCCCACCCAACTACCTCATCCCAATATTGTTATTTATCCTCTTGCTCTTTTGCACCCCAGTATCTCTACTTGCACATCATCATCTGCACATCTATCACTCCAGTGTTAATGCTAAATTGTAATTACTTTGCCACTATTGGCCTATTTATTGCCTTACCTCCCTAATCTTACCTCATTTGCACACACTCTATATAGATTTTTTTATATTGTGTTATTGACTTTTGTTTATTCCATGTGTAAGTCTGTGTTGTTGTTTGTGTCGCACTGCTTTGCTTTATCTTGGCCAGGTCGCAGTTGTAAATGAGAACTTGTTCTCAACTGGCCTACCTGGTTAAATAAAGGTGTTCTCAACTGGCCGACCTGGTTAAATAAAGGTGTTCTCAACTGGCCTACCTGTTTAAATAAAGGTGTTCTCAACTGGCCGACCTGGTTAAATAAAGGTGTTCTCAACTGGCCTACCTGGTTAAATAAAGGTGTTCTCAACTAGTCTACCTGGTTAAATAAAGGTGTTCTCAACTGGCCTACCTGGTTAAATAAAGGTGTTCTCAACTGGCCTACCTGGTTAAATAAAGGTGTTCTCAACTGGCCTACCTGGTTAAATAAAGGTGTTCTCAACTGGCCTACCTGGTTAAATAAAGGTGTTCTCAACTGGCCTACCTGGTTAAATAAAGGTGTTCTCAACTGGCCCACCTGGTTAAATAAAGGTGTTCTCAACTGGCCTACCTGGTTAAATAAAGGTGTTCTCAACTGGCCTACCTGGTTAAATAAAGGTGTTCTCAACTGGCCTACCTGGTTAAATAAAGGTGTTCTCAACTGGCCTACCTGGTTAAATAAAGGTGTTCTCAACTGGCCTACCTGTTTAAATAAAGGTGTTCTCAACTGGCCTACCTGGTTAAATAAAGGTGTTCTCAACTGGCCTACCTGGTTAAATAAAGGTGTTCTCAACTGGCCTACCTGTTTAAATAAAGGTGTTCTCAACTGGCCTACCTGTTTAAATAAAGGTGTTCTCAACTGGCCTACCTGGTTAAATAAAGGTGTTCTCAACTGGCCTACCTGGTTAAATAAAGGTGTTCTCAACTGGCCTACCTGTTTAAATAAAGGTGTTCTCAACTGGCCTACCTGTTTAAATAAAGGTGTTCTCAACTGGCCTACCTGGTTAAATAAAGGTGTTCTCAACTGGCCTACCTGTTTAAATAAAGGTGTTCTCAACTGGCCTACCTGGTTAAATAAAGGTGTTCTCAACTAGTCTACCTGGTTAAATAAAGGTGTTCTCAACTAGTCTACCTGGTTAAATAAAGGTGTTCTCAACTAGCCTACCTGGTTAAATAAAGGTGTTCTCAACTGGCCTACCTGGTTAAATAAAGGTGAAATTTAAACAATTTAAAACATAACATCAGGCTATGCTTCTTGTGAATAGCAAACTTTGTGAGTGTTTTTTATAGGGCAAAGCAGCGCCAATGTCGTCTCATTGATTGGACTCCAGGTTAGCTGACTCCTGACTCCAATTAGCTTTTGTAAAAGTCATTAGCCCGGGGGGTTCACATACTTTATCCAACCTACACTGTGAATGTTTAAATGATGTATTCAATAGTGCCAAGAAAAATACAATCATTTGTGTGCTACTAGTTTAAGCACACTGTGTTTGTCTATTGTTGTGACTAAGATGAAGATCAGATCAAATTTGATGACCAATTCATGCAGAAATCCAGGTCATACCAAAGGTAGTACACACTTTTTCTTGCCACTGGATTAATGGATTGAAACTGATATGCAATATCTGCTAAGTGGCATATATGAATGCACTGTTTATATACAGTACCTGTCAACAGTTTGGACACACCTACTCATTCCAGGTTCTTTTCTTTATCTTGACTATTTTCTACATTGTAGAATAACAGTGAAGACATCAACACTATCAAAGAACACATATGGAGTCATGTAGTAACCAAAAAAAGTGTTAAACCAATCAGATTCTACAAAGTAGCCACCCTTTGCCTCGATGACAGCTTTGTGTTAAACCAATCAGATTCTTCAAAGTAGCCACCCTTTGCCTCGATGACAGCTTTGTGTTAAACCAATCAGATTCTTCAAAGTAGCCACCCTTCGCCTCGATGACAGATTTGTGTTAAACCAATCAGATTCTTCAAAGTAGCCACCCTTTTGCCTCGATGACAGCTTTGTGTTAAACCAATCAGATTCTTCAAAGTAGCCACCCTTTGCCTCGATGACAGCTTTGTGTTAAACCAATCAGATTCTTTAAAGTAGCCACCCTTTGCCTCGATGACAACTTTGTGTTAAACCAATCAGATTCTTTAAAGTAGCCACCCTTTGCCTCGATGACAGCTTTGTGTTAAACCAATCAGATTCTTCAAAGTAGCCACCCTTTGCCTCGATGACAACTTTGTGTTAAACCAATCAGATTCTTTAAAGTAGCCACCCTTTGCCTCGATGACAGCTTTGTGTTAAACCAATCAGATTCTTTAAAGTAGCCACCCTTTGCCTCGATGACAGTTTTGTGTTAAACCAATCAGATTCTTCAAAGTAGCCACCCTTTGCTTCGATGACAGCTTTGTGTTAAATCAATCAGATTCTTCAAAGTAGCCACCCTTTGCCTCGATGACAGCTTTGTGTTAATCCAATCAGATTCTTCGCCTCGATGACAGCTTTGTGTTAAACCAATCAGATTCTTCAAAGTAGCCACCCTTCGCCTCGATGACAGCTTTGTGTTAAACCAATCAGGTTCTTCGCCTCGATGACAGCTTTGTGTTAAACCAATCAGATTCTTCGCCTCGATGACAGCTTTGTGTTAAACCAATCAGATTATTCGCCTCGATGACAGCTTTGTGTTAAACCAATCAGATTATTCGCCTCGATGACAGCTTTGTGTTAAACCAATCAGATTCTTCAAAGTAGCCACCCTTCGCCTCGATGACAGCTTTGTGTTAAACCAATCAGATTCTTCGCCTCGATGACAGCTTTGTGTTAAACCAATCAGATTCTTCGCCTCGATGACAGCTTTGTGTTAAACCAATCAGGTTCTTCGCCTCGATGACAGCTTTGTGTTAAACCAATCAGATTCTTCGCCTCGATGACAGCTTTGTGTTAAACCAATCAGATTATTCGCCTCGATGACAGCTTTGTGTTAAACCAATCAGATTATTCGCCTCGATGACAGCTTTGCACACTCTTGATATATGTGTTTTTCACAGTTTTGATGTCTTCACTATTATTCTACAATGTAGAAAATAGTAAAAAATAAAGAAAAACCCTTGAATGAGTAGATGTGTCCAAACTTTTGACTGGTACTGTATATATATGCAAAAGTATGTATAAATATATGATGTGATGTTCTACTATGAACAGAGACCAGTGCTAAATCAAATCAAATGTTAAAAACTGGTCACGCATGGTTAGCAGATGTTAATGCGAGTGTTGCGAAATGCTTGTGCTTCTAGTTCTCACCATGCAGTAATATCTAACAAGTAATCTAACAATTCAACTACCTTATACACACAAGTGTAAAGAAATGAATAGGAATATGTACATATAAATATATGGATGAGCGATGGCCGAATGGCATAGGCAAGATGCAGTAGATGGTATAAAATACAGTATATACATATGATATGAGTAATGTAAGATATGTAAACATTATTAAAGTGGCATTATTTAAAGTGACTAGTGATCCATGTATTAATTAAAGTGGCCAGTGATTGGGTCTCAATGGAGGGAGCAGCCTCTCTGAGTTAGTGGTGGCTGTTTAGCAGGCTGATGGCCTTGAGATAGAAGCTGTTTTTCAGTCTCTCGGTCCCAGCTTTGATGCACCTGTACTGACCTCGCCTTCTGGATGATAGCAGGGTGAACAGGCAGTGGCTCGGGTGGTTGTTGTCCTTGACAATCTTTTTGGCCTTCCTGTGACATCGGGTGGTGTAAGTGTCCTGGAGGGCAGGTAGTTTTCCCCCGGTGATGCATTGTGTAGTTGCTGTACCAGGCGGTGATACAGCCTGACAGGATGCTCTCAATTGTGCATTTAAATCAAATCAAATCAAATCCAATTTTATTTGTCACATACACATGGTTAGCAGATGTTAATGCGAGTGTAGCGAAATGCTTGTGCTTCTAGTTCCGACAATGCAGTGATAACCAACAAGTAATCTAACTAACAATTCCAAAACTACTGTCTTATACACAGTGTAAGGGGATAAAGAATATGTACATAAGGATATATGAATGAGTGATGGTACAGAGCAGCATACAGTAGATGGTATCGAGTACAGTATATACATATGAGATGAGTATGTAAACAAAGTGGCATAGTTAAAGTGGCTAGTGATACATGTATTACATAAGGATGCAGTAGATGATATAGAGTACAGTATATACGTATGCATATGAGATTAATAATGTAGGGTATGTAACATTATATTAGGTAGCATTGTTTAAAGTGGCTAGTGATATATTTTACATCATTTCCCATCAATTCCCATTATTAAAGTGGCTGGAGTTGAGTCAGTGTCAATGTCAGTGTGTTGGCAGCAGCCACTCAATGTTAGTGGTGGCTGTTTAACAGTCTGATGGCCTTGAGATAGAAGCTGTTGTTCAGTCTCTCGGTCCCAGCTTTGATGCACCTGTACTGACCTCGCCTTCTGGATGATAGCGGGGTGAACAGGCAGTGGCTCGGGTGGTTGATGTCCTTGATGATCTTTATGGCCTTCCTGTAACATCGGGTGGTGTAGGTGTCCTGGAGGGCAGGTAGTTTGCCCGCGGTGATGCGTTGTGCAGACCTCACTACCCTCTGGAGAGCCTTACGGTTGAGGGCGGAGCAGTTGCCGTACCAGGCGGTGATACAGCCCGCCAGGATGCTCTCGACATCTGTAGAAGTTTGTGAGGGCTTTTGGTGACAAGCCAAATTTCTTCAGCCTCCTGAGGTTGAAGAGGAGCTGCTGCGCCTTCTTCACGATGCTGTCTGTGTGAGTGGACCAATTCAGTTTGTCTGTGATGTGTATGCCGAGGAACTTAAAACTTGCTACCCTCTCCACTACTGTTCCATCGATGTGGATAGGGGTGTTCCCTCTGCTGTTTCCTGAAGTCCACAATCATCTCCTTAGTTTTGTTGACGTTGAGTGCGAGTTATTTTCCTGACACCACACTCCGAGGGCCCTCACCTCCCCTCCCTGTAGGCCGTCTCGTCGTTGTTGGTAATCAAGCCTACCACTGTTGTGTCGTCCGCCAAACTTGATGATTGAGTTGGAGGCGTGCGTGGCCACGCAGTCGTGGGTGAACAGGGAGCTGGAGAGGGCTCAGAACGCACCCTTGTGGGGCCCCGTGTTGAGGATCAGCGGGAGGAGATGTTGTTGCCTACCCTCACCACCTGGGGGCGACCCGTCAGGAAGTCCAGTACCCAGTTGCACAGGGTGGGGTCGAGACCCAGGGTCAAGAGGTATTCCTCTTGTCCAGATGGGTTAGGGCAGTGTGCAGTGTGGTTGAGATTGCATCGTCTGTGGACCTATTTGGGCGGTAAGCAAATTGGAGTGGGTCTAGGGTGTCAGGTAGGGTGGAGGTGATATGGTCCTTGACTAGTCTCTCAAAGCACTTCATGATGACGGAAGTGAGTGCTACGGGGCGGTAGTCGTTTAGCTCAGTTACCTTAGCTTTCTTGGGAACAGGAACAATGGTGGCCCTCTTGAAGCATGTGGGAACAGCAGACTGGTATAGGGATTGATTGAATATATCCGTAAACACACCGGCCAGCTGGTCTGCGCATGCTCTGAGGGCGCGGCTGGGGATGCCGTCTGGGCCTGCAGCCTTGCGAGGGTTAACACGTTTAAATGTCTTACTCACCTCGGCTGCAGTGAAGGAGAGACCGCATGTTTTCGTTGCAGGCCGTGTCAGTGGCACTGTATTGTCCTCAAAGCGGGCAAAAAAGTTATTTAGTCTGCCTGGGAGCAAGACATCCTGGTCTGTGACTGGGCTGGGTTTCTTCTTGTAGTCCGTGATTGACTGTAGACCCTGCCACATGCCTCTTGTGTCTGAGCCGTTGAATTGAGATTCTACTTTGTCTCTGTACTGACGCTTAGCTTGTTTGATAGCCTTGCGGAGGGAATAGCTGCACTGTTTGTATTCGGTCATGTTACCAGACACCTTGCCCTGATTAAAAGCAGTGGTTCGCGCTTTCAGTTTCACGCGAATGCTGCCATCAATCCACGGTTTCTGGTTAGGGAATGTTTTAATCGTTGCTATGGGAACGACCTCTTCAACGCACGTTCTAATGAACTCGCACACCAAATCAGCGTATTCGTCAATATTGTTATCTGACGCAATACGAAACATGTCCCAGTCCACGTGATGGAAGCAGTCTTGGAGTGTGGAGTCAGCTTGGTCGGACCAGCGTTGGACAGACCTCAGCGTGGGAGCCTCTTGTTTAAGTTTGTCTGTAGGCAGGGATCAACAAAATGGAGTCGTGGTCAGCTTTTCCGAAAGGGGGCGGGGCAGGGCCTTATATGCGTCGCGGAAGTTAGAGTAACAATAATCCAAGGTTTTACCACCCCTGGTTGCAATCGATATGCTGATAAAATTTAGGGAGTCTTGTTTTCAGATTAGCTTTGTTAAAATCCCCAGCTACAATGAATGCAGCCTCCGGATAAATGGTTTCCAGTTTGCAAAGAGTTAAATAAAGTTCATTCAGAGCCATCGATGTGTCTGCTTGGGGGGGGATATATACGGCTGTGATTATAATCGAAGAGAATTCTCTTGGTAGATAATGCGGTCTACATTTGATTGTGAGGAATTCTAAATCAGGTGAACAGAAGGATTTGAGTTCCTGTATGTTTCTTTCATCACACCATGTCTCGTTAGTCATGAGGCATACGCCCCCGCCACTCTTCTTACCAGAAAGATGTTTGTTTCTGTCGGCGCGATGCGTGGAGAAACCCGTTGGCTGCACCGCCCCGGATAGCATCTTTCCAGTGAGCCAAGTTTCCGTGAAGCAAAGAACGTTACAGTCTCTGATGTCCCTCTGAAATGCTACCCTTGCTCGGATTTCATCAACCTTGTTGTCAAGAGACTGGACATTGGCAAGAAGAATGCTAGGGAGTGGTGCACGGTGTGCCCGTCTCCGGAGTCTGACCAGAAGACCACCTCTTTTCCCTCTTTTTCGGAGTCGTTTTTTGGGGTCGCTGCATGGAATCAATTCCGTTGACCTGTTTGTAAGGCAGAACACAGGATCCGCGTCTGTAACATTTTGTGAGGGTTTTAGGTGACAAGCCAAATATGTTCAGCCTCCTTCAGCACCACGCTTTCTGTGTGGGTGGACCCTTTCAGTTTTTATGTGATGTATGCCGAGGAACTTAAAACTTTCCACCTTCTCCACAGCTGTCCCTTCGATGTGGATAGGGGGATGCTCCCTCTGCTGTTTCCTAAAGTCCACGAACATCTCCTTTTGTTGACGTTGAGTGTGAGGTTATTTTCCTGACACCACACTCCGAGTGCCCTCACCTCCTCCCTGTAGGCCGTCTTGCCGTTGTTGGTAATCAAGCCCACTGCTGTTGTGTGGTCCGCAAACTTGATGATTGAGTTAGAGGCGTGCATGGTCACGCAGTCGTGGGTGAACAGGGAGTACAAGAGGGGGCTGAGCATGCACCCTTGTCGGGCCCCAGTGTTGAGGGTCAGTGAAGTTGTTTCCTACCTTCAACACCTGGGGGCGGCCCGTCGGAAAGTCCAGGACCCAGTTGCACAGTGCGGGGTTGAGACCCAGGGCCTCCCGTTTGAGGATGAGCTTGGAGGGTACTATAGTGTTGAATGCTGAGCTGTAGTCGATGAACAGCATTCTTACATAGGTATTCCTCTTGTCCAGATGGGATAGGGCAGTGTGCAGTGTGATGGTGATTGCATCGTCTGTGGACCTGTTGGGGCGGTATACAAACTGAAGTGGGTTTAGGGTGGCCAGTAAGGTGGAGGTGATATGATCCTTAACTAGCCTCAAAGCACTTCATGATGACAGAAGTGAGTGCTACGGGGCGGTAGTCATTTAGTAAAGTTATCTTTGCCTTCTTGGGTACAGGAACAATGTGGGGACAACAGACTGGGATAGGGAGAGATTGAATATGTCCGTAATCACTCCAGTCAGCTGATCTGCGCATGCTCTGAGGACGTGGCTATGGATGCCGTCTGGGCCAGCAGCCTTACGAGGATTAACACTTACGAGGTTTAAATGTTTTACTCACTGGTTTTCTTTTTGTAGTCCGTGATTTCCTGTAGACCCTGCCACATACGTCTTGTGTCTGAGCCGTTGAATTGCGACTCCACCTTGTCCCTGTACCGGCATTTTGCCTGATGGATGGCCTTGCGGAGGGAATAACTACACTGTTTTTATTCCGCCATATTCCCAGACGTCTTTCCATGGTTAAATGCGGTGGTTCGCGCTAACATTGACTTTCCCTAACAGTGTTTTGTTTTTGTCCTTGATGCTAATGTCTGTGAACTTCAGGCCAAGCAGTCTCTCATTCCAACAGTCACCAAAGCAATCAAAACTCAGGTGCGTCTGATTGAAAATCTCTCCCATTGTTTTTATTCCAGACTGCATTTCCACATTTGAAGGAATTGAAATAGTGAGTTTTGTCTGAGTGATGGATATGCTATAGCTGTCTGTCTGGCATAGTATGAGTGCCAAATAGGTCTCTATTCCCTAGATAGTGCAGTACATTGTACCAGAGCACTATGAACCCTGGTCTAAAGGTAGTGCACTTTAAAGGGAAAACTGTCCCATTTGGGACGAAGACATAGAGAGGGACTGGTGAGCTCAGATAAGACAAATGTATTCAATCTCTTACCTGAAATATGGAATGGGGGACCAATCCATCATCCACAGACAGCCTCAATCATATTCAACCACAATAAGAGGGCTTACCATTCATAGAACATTCACAACGGTGACGTGGGCTGGTCTGGACTAATGGGGCTGGTCTGGAGTAACGGGGCTGGTCTGGACTAATGGGGCTGGTCTAGACTAATGGGGCTGGTCTGGACTAATGGGGCTGGTCTGGACTAATGGGGCTGGTCTAGACTAATGGGGCTGGTCTGGACTAATGGGGCTGGTCTAGACTAATGGGGCTGATCTGGACTAATGGGGCTGGTCTGGACTAATGGGGCTGGTCCAGACTAATGGGGCTGGTCCAGAATAATGGGGCTGGTCTGGACTAATGGGGCTGGTCCGGACTAATGGGGCTGGTCTGGACTAATGGGTCTGGTCTGGACTAATGGGGCTGGTCTGGACTAATGGGGCTGGTCTAGACTAATGGGGCTGGTCTAGACTAATGGGGCTGGTCTGGACTAATGGGGCTGGTCTAGACTAATGGGGCTGGTCTAGACTAATGGGGCTGGTCTGGACTAATGGGGCTGGTCTAGACTAATGGGGCTGGTCTAGACTAATGGGGCTGGTCTGGGCTAATGGTCTAGACTAATGGCGCTGGTCTAAACCAGCAGGGCTGGTCTAGACTAATGGGGCTGGTCTAGACTAATGGGGCTGGTCTAGACAAATGGTGCTGGTCTAAACTAGTGGGGCTGGTCTAGTTTAATGGGGCTGGTCTAGACTAATGGGTCTGGTCTAGACTAATGGGTCTGATCTAAAATAGCGGGGCTGGTCTAGACTAATGGGGCTGGTCTAAAATAACGGGGCTGGTCTAGACTAATAGGGCTGGTCTAGACTAATGGGGCTGGTCTAGTTTAATTGGGCCGGTCTAGACTAATGGGGCTGGTCTAGTTTAATGGGGCTGTTCTAGACTAATGGACTCTCACACTCTCTTATAGGCTCTCTTATAGACTCTCTTATAGACTCTCTCACCGACTCTCACACTCTCTTACAGACTCTCTTAAACCAGGAGTAGACCTGACCCTGCATGGACACAAAGCTGTCATGGTTTCCTATATGAGGTAGAGGAGTAGACCTGACCATGCATGCAGAGGAGTTACGTGGGAGAGAGAGAGGTAAAGAGGAGAATAATGTCATCCATCTCATTATGAATGACTTTGAATAAATCTGTCTCTGAATTAACGTGATGATTTAGTTCCAGCCATGCATTAACAATAATCTTAGTGGTAGAATGACAAGGAGACAGACAGACAAGGAGACAGACAAGGAGACAGATAAGGAGACAGACAGACAGACAGACAGACAGACAGACAGACAGACAGACAGACAGACAGACAGACAGACAGACAGACAGACAGACAGACAGACAGACAGACAGACAAGGAGACAGACAAGGAGACAGACAAGGAGACAGACAAGGAGACAGAAGGACAGACAAGGAGACAGACAAGGAGACAGACAGACAGACAAGGAGACAGACAAGGAGACAGACAAGGAGACAGACAAGGAGACAGACAGACAGGCAGACAGACAGACAGGCAGGCAGGCAGACAGGCAGGCAGGCAGACAGGCAGACAGGCAGACAGACAGACAGACAGACAGACAGACAGACAGACAGACAGACAGACACCAGAGATAAGACTTTCTACTCCTTTCAGAAAGAGAAAGAGATCAAACAAGGGGGATGGATGAAATCACTGTGTCTGTTTGATGAGCGTGATGAGATAGGTTATCATGGAGCGGACCGAGGGGAAGGACGAGGGCTGAAACACAAAAGAATGAGGGCTAGAAACGCCCGACAGGTGCTCAATATCCCCATTGAAGCGTTCTGGGAGGGGGGGGTAAGCAGGGCTCCAGAGAAGGTGGAGTGGCCGATGAGACGGCGTTGCTAACAGCTGGGTTACTGAGGGACTGTGGTGTTATCACCGTGGTAGGCTGCCTCCAGACAAACCGCGGAATTGCACCAGAAAATCGTTCAATGCGTTCCACCAACATTTGGACCCCCTTCATAAGGCCACGAAGCTTTTCCTCGTGCCTCCCGATGGAGGCTCCTTGGGAGCAGCTGGCCTGGGTCTGCTGCGTCAGTCATGGCCAGTTCGTACGATCAGAGATCAAGGTTAGACCCAGATGCAGACCGTGTTGAAGTAACAATTTTTATTGCAGCAACAGGGGCAAAAGTACAGGATGGCAGGCAGGCTCAGGGGCATGCAGAGTGGTCAGAAGGGCAGGTACAGGGTCAGGACAGGGTCAAAAACCAGGAAGACGAGAAAAGAGAGACTGGGGAAAAGCAGGAGCTGAAAACAAAAACGCTGGTTGGCTTGGCAAACAATACGAACTGGCACCGGACAAACACAGAACACGGGTATAAATACACATGGGATAGTGGGGAAGATGGGCGACACCTGGAGGGGGGTGGAGACAATCGCAAGGACAGGTGAAACAGATCAGGGCGTGACACCTGAGGTGTTCCACCTCTTTACTGGAGGGCCTAGTGTTCCACCTCTTTACTGGAGGGCCTAGTGTTCCACCTCTTTACTGGAGGGCCTAGTGTTCCACCTCTTTACTGGAGGGCCTAGTGTTCCACCTCTTTACTGGAGGGCCTAGTGTTCCACCTCTTTACTGGAGGGCCTAGTGTTCCACCTCTTTACTGGAGGGCCTAGTGTTCCACCTCTTTACTGGAGGGCCTAGTGTTCCACCTCTTTACTGGAGGGCCTAGTGTTCCACCTCTTTACTGGAGGGCCTAGTGTTCCACCTCTTTCCTGGAGGGCCTAGTGTTCCACCTCTTTACTGGAGGGCCTAGTGTTCCACCTCTTTACTGGAGGGCCTAGTGTCTGCTGCTTTTACTTATTTCCTAACTAATCAATGAAGACCTTTAAAAGTTGTGAGCTTGCACCGCGGGACTTAGAGGTACCCAGCGTCACGGCTTCATTGCTCCAGACCGCCACCAGGGGGAGTTAGAGCACTCGTTATGCATTTGGGTCCCAAGGTTTTTATATGACCAATCATATCGAGCGGTTCCAATGATGAATTTTGACACGAGCCTTGTGGCGTTCTTCAACAAAGATGGCTGACAAAACATGACGGTGGAAACAGATGTAAGTTGTTATAAGGTCATAACGAGTCAAGCAAAACAAATACAATTGAGAGGAATATGTTAGTTAATGTAGAGACAAACATTTGTGCATATTTTTTTGTCGTGATTAATTTACGAAAATTGCTATTAATAAGCAAGTTATCTGACTAGCTAACATTAGCCAGCTAGCTAGTGTTAGGAGAATGAATGTGTAATTTGTGTTTGTTTAATGTTTTAGGGACTCCTGAGAAAACCATCAAACCAGTCTGTCGTCTTGGGAAACAGTGGATGTAAAGAAGCTAGCTGGCTAAATCATTTACTGTGCAATTGTGTAAGCTTGCCTTGCAATGCAGCTGAAGTATCATAACTAGCTCACTATTTACTTTCTTATTGATGATAAAAATAACTGTATGCCTATAGGATGTGTAGCTAGCTACAGTAAGTACATCAAATCAAATCAAATGTATTTGTCACATACACATGGTTAGCAGATGTTAATGCGAGTGTAGCGAAATGCTTGTGCTTCTAGTTACAACAATGTAGTAATAACCAACGAGTAATCTAACTAACAATTCCAAAACTACTACCTTATACACACAAGTGTAAAGGGATAAAGAATATGTACATAAAGATATTTGAATGAGTGATGGTACAGAACGGCATAGGCAAGATGCAGTAGATGGTATCGAGTACAGTATATACATATGAGATGAGTAATGTAGGGTATGTAAACAAAGTGGCATAGTTTAAAGGGGCTAGTGATACATGTATTACATCAAGATGCAGTAGATGATATAGAGTACAGTATATACATATACATATGAGATGAGTAATGTAGGGTATGTAAACAAAGTGGCATAGTTTAAAGTGTCAAGTGATACATGTATTACATAAAGATGCAGTAGATAATATAGAGTACAGTATATACTGTACTCTATATGTAGCCGATCTGTGTATGGACTCTAAAACGTTAGGTTCTGAACTAATATTCATACTAATCTATGAACCTCAGCTATCATAGTTGTTGTATCAACGTCAAGTCTGAATGGCATTAATGAAGCGTAGAATATAATAACTTTATTATGCCAAGGATGCAAGTCCTATATACACATGTACTGTTGTTATTGCCACACATGAGATCCCCACATTGAATATATTCACTGATCATGTTCTCTTCCTTGGCAAATAAAGGTGCGGTTCAGAATCTCTGAGACATTATATTCCAGTCTCGGAATGACGCTGTGTCTGCATGTACATATTACAATTATAGACTTCAACAGTGTTTACCTCTCCTTCTCCTGGGACATCAATGACTACACATTGTAACTATGCAATAGACTAGAAACATGATTGATTTGTAATTCATATATACAGAAAGAAAACTATGCATATCTAGCTCCCTTCATCTGCATTAATCTGAGGACACGGGATAGTATTTCAATGAGATACTTCATTTCAACCAGTGGAGAATGTGAAATGCTTTATTGAAGGAAGTCCATTATCCAGGTGTTATAAATAGATAATAAATACATAATAAATATAAATACATAATAAATACATAATAAATACATAATAAATATAAATACATAATAAATACATAATAAATACATAATAAATACATAATAAATACATAATAAATATAAATACATAATAAATACATAATAAATACATAATAAATACATAATAAATACATAATAAATACATAATAAATATAAATACATAATAAATACATAATAAATATAAATACATAATAAATACATAATAAATACATAATAAATACATAATAAATATAAATACATAATAAATACATAATAAATATAAATACATAATAAATACATAATAAATACATAATAAATACATAATAAATACATAATAAATACATAATAAATATAAATACATAATAAATACATAATAAATACATAATAAATACATAATAAATACATAATAAATACATAATAAATATAAATACATAATAAATACATAATAAATATAAATACATAATAAATACATAATAAATACATAATAAATATAAATACATAATAAATACATAATAAATATAAATACATAATAAATACATAATAAATACATAATAAATATAAATACATAATAAATACATAATAAATACATAATAAATACATAATAAATACATAATAAATACATAATAAATATAAATACATAATAAATATAAATACATAATAAATACATAATAAATACATAATAAATATAAATACATAATAAATATAAATACATAATACTTGCATTATATATGATATATTATATTATAAATACAAGTTAATTAATTCAATGCACATATGGTGTGGGGAGGAGGTGTTATAAAAAGACGAGGAAGAAAGACGAGGTGGGGAGAGAGGTGTAGAAGACAGAAAGACGAGGTGGGGAGGGAGGTGTAGAAGACAGAAAGACGAGGTGGGGAGAGAGGTGTAGAAGACAGAAAGACGAGGTGGGGAGAGAGGTGTAGAAGACAGAAAGACGAGGTGGGGAGGGAGGTGTAGAAGACAGAAAGACGAGGTGGGGAGGGAGGTGTAGAAGACAGAAAGACGAGGTGGGGAGAGAGGTGTAGAAGACAGAAAGACGAGGTGGGGAGAGAGGTGTAGAAGACAGAAAGACGAGGTGGGGAGGGAGGTGTAGAAGACAGAAAGACGAGGTGGGGAGGGAGGTGTAGAAGTCAGAAAGACGAGGTGGGGAGAGAGGTGTAGAAGACAGAAAGACGAGGTGGGGAGAGAGGTGTAGAAGACAGAAAGACGAGGTGGGGAGAGAGGTGTAGAAGACAGAAAGACGAGGTGGGGAGAGAGGTGTAGAAGACAGAAAGACGAGGTGGGGAGGGAGGTGTAGAAGACAGAAAGACGAGGTGGGGAGGGAGGTGTAGAAGACAGAAAGACGAGGTGGGGAGAGAGGTGTAGAAGACAGAAAGACGAGGTGGGGAGAGAGGTGTAGAAGACAGAAAGACGAGGTGGGGAGAGGAGGTGTAGAAGACAGAAAGACGAGGTGGGGAGAGAGGTGTAGAAGACAGAAAGACGAGGTGCGGAGAGAGGTGTAGAAGACAGAAAGACGAGGTGGGGAGAGAGGTGTAGAAGACAGAAAGATGAGGTGGGGAGAGGTGTAGAAGACAGAAAGACGAGGTGGGGAGAGAGGTGTAGAAGACAGAAAGACGAGGTGGGGAGAGAGGGTGTAGAAGACAGAAAGACGAGGTGGGGAGGAGAGTGTGAAGACAGAAAGACAGAGGTGGGGAGAGAGGTGTACAGAAAGACGAGGTGGGGAGAGAGGTGTAGAAGACAGAAAGAGGAGGTGGGGAGAGAGGTGTAGAAGACAGAAAGACGAGGTGGGGAGAGAGGTGTAGAAGACAGAAAGACGAGGTGGGGAGAGAGGTGTAGAAGACAGAAAGACGAGGTGGGGAGAGAGGTGTAGAAGACAGAAAGACGAGGTGGGGAGAGAGGTGTAGAAGACAGAAAGACAGAAAGGGACGAGGTGGGGAAAGAGAGGTGGGGAGAGAAGACAGAAAGACGAGGTGGGGAGAGGGTGTAGAAGACAGAAAGACGAGGTGGGGAGAGAGGTGTAGAAGACAGAAAGACGAGGTGGGGAGGGAGGTGTAGAAGACAGAAAGACGAGGTGGGGAGAGAGGTGTAGAAGACAGAAAGACGAGGTGGGAGAGAGGTGTAGAAGACAGAAAGACGAGGTGGGGAGAGAGGTGTAGAAGACAGAAAGACGAGGTGGGGAGAGAGGTGTAGAAGACAGAAAGACGAGGTGGGGAGAGAGGTGTAGAAGACAGAAAGACGAGGTGGGGAGAGGTGTAGAGACAGAAAGACGAGAAGACAGAAAGACGAGGTGGGGAGAGGTGTAGGACAGAAAGACGAGGTGGGGAGAAGACAGAAAGACGAGGTGGGGAGAGAGGTGTAGAAGACAGAAAGACGAGGTGGGGAGGGAGGTGTAGAAGACAGAAAGAGAGGTGGGGAGAGAGGTGTAGAAGACAGAAAGACGAGGTGGGGAGAGAGTGTAGAAGACAGAAAGACGAGGTGGGGAGAGAGGTGTAGAAGACAGAAAGACGAGGTGGGGAGAGAGGTGTAGAAGACAGAAAGACGAGGTGGGGAGAGAGGTGTAGAAGACAGAAAGACGAGGTGGGGAGAGAGGTGTAGAAGACAGAAAGACGAGGTGGGGAGAGAGGTGTAGAAGACAGAAAGACGAGGTGGGGAGGTGTAGAGGTGTAGAAGACAGAAAGACGAGGTGGGGAGAGAGGTGTAGAAGACAGAAAGACGAGGTGGGGAGAGAGGTGTAGAAGACAGAAAGACGAGGTGGGGAGAGAGGTGTAGAAGACAGAAAGACGAGGTGGGGAGAGAGGTGTAGAAGACAGAAAGGGGAGAGAGGTGTAGAAGAGGTGGGGAGAGAGGTAGAAGACAGAAAGACGAGGTGGGGAGAGAGGTGTAGAAGACAGAAAGACGAGGTGGGGAGAGAGGTGTAGAAGACAGAAAGACGAGGTGGGGAGAGAGGTGTAGAAGACAGAAAGACGAGGTGGGAGAGAGGTGTAGAAGACAGAAAGACGAGGTGGGGAGGGAGAGACAGAAAGACGAGGTGGGGGAGAGGTAGAAGACAGAAAGACGAGGTGGGGAGAGAGGTGTAGAAGACAGAAAGACGAGGTGGGGAGAGAGGTGTAGAAGACAGAAAGACGAGGTGGGGAGAGGTGTAGAAGACAGAAAGACGAGGTGGGGAGAGAGGTGTAGAAGACAGAAAGACGAGGTGGGGAGAGAGGTGTAGAAGACAGAAAGACGAGGTGGGGAGAGAGTGTAGAAGACAGAAAGACGAGGTGGGGAGAGAGGTGTAGAAGACAGAAAGACGAGGTGGAAGACAGAAGAGGGTGGTGTAGAAGACAGAAAGACGAGGTGGGGAGAGAGGGTGGGGAGGGAGGTAGAAGACAGAAAGACGAGGTGGGGAGGAGGTGTAGAAGACAGAAAGACGAGGTGGGGGAGAGGTGTAGAAGACAGAAAGACGAGGTGGGGAGAGAGGTGTAGAAGACAGAAAGACGAGGTGGGGGAGAGAGGTGTAGAAGACAGAAAGACGAGGTGGGGAGAGGTGTAGAAGACAGAAAGACGAGGTGGGGAGGAGGTGTAGAAGACAGAAAGACGAGGTGGGGAGAGAGGTGTAGAAGACAGAAAGACGAGGTGGGGAGGAGGTGTAGAAGACAGAAAGACGAGGTGGGGAGGGTGTAGAAGACAGAAAGACGAGGTGGGGAGAGGTGTAAGACAGAAAGACGAGGTGGGGAGGAGAGTGTAGAAGACAGAAAGACGAGGTGGGGAGAGAGGTGTAGAAGACAGAAAGACGAGGTGGGAGAGAGGTGTAGAAGACAGAAAGACGAGGTGGGGAGGAGGTGTGTAGAAGACAGAAAGACGAGGTGGGGAGAGAGGTGTAGAAGACAGAAAGACGAGGTGGGGAGAGAGGTGTAGAAGACAGAAAGACGAGGTGGGGAGAGAGGTGTAGAAGACAGAAAGACGAGGTGGGGAGAGAGGTGTAGAAGACAGAAAGACGAGGTGGGGAGAGGTGTAGAAGACAGAAAGACGAGGTGGGGGAGAGGTGTAGAAGACAGAGAAAGACGAGGTGGGGAGAAGAAGACAGAAAGACGAGGTGGGGAGAGAGGTGTAAAGACAGAAAGACGAGGTGGGGAGAGAGGTGTAGAAGACAGAAAGACGAGGTGGGGAGAGGTGTAGAAGACAGAAAGAAGGTGGGACGAGGTGGGGAAAGACGAGGTGGGGAGGAGGTGTAGAAGACAGAAAGACGAGGTGGGGAGAGAGGTGTAGAAGACAGAAAGACGAGGTGGGGAGAGAGGTAGAAGACAGAAAGACGAGGTGGGGAGAGAGGTGTAGAAGACAGAAAGACGAGGTGGGGAGGGAGGTGTAGAAGACAGAAAGACGAGGTGGGGAGAGAGGTGTAGAAGACAGAAAGACGAGGTGGGGAGAGAGGTGTAGGTGTAGAAGACAGAAAGACGAGGTGGGGAGAAGGTGTAGAAGACAGAAAGACGAGGTGGGGAGAGGTGTAGAAGACAGAAAGACGAGGTGGGGAGAGAGGTGTAGAAGACAGAAAGACGAGGTGGGGAGAGAGGTGTAGAAGACAGAAAGACGAGGTGGGGGAGAGGTGTAGAAGACAGAAAGACGAGGTGGGGAGAGAGGTGTAGAAGACAGAAAGACGAGGTGGGGAGAGGTGTAGAAGACAGAAAGACGAGGTGGGGAGGGAGGTGTAGAAGACAGAAAGACGAGGTGGGGAGAGAGGTGTAGAAGACAGAAAGACGAGGTGGGGAGAGAGGTGTAGAAGACAGAAAGACGAGGTGGGGAGAGAGGTGTAGAAGACAGAAAGACGAGGTGGGGAGAGAGGTGTAGAAGACAGAAAGACGAGGTGGGAGAGAGGTGTAGAAGACAGAAAGACGAGGTGGGGAGAGGTGTAGAAGACAGAAAGACGAGGTGGGGAGAGAGGTGTAGAAGACAGAAAGACGAGGTGGGGAGAGAGGTGTAGAAGACAGAAAGACGAGGTGGGGAGGGAGGTGTAGAAGACAGAAAGACGAGGTGGGGAGAGAGGTGTAGAAGACAGAAAGACGAGGTGGGGAGAGAGGTGTAGAAGACAGAAAGACAGAGGTGGGACGAGGTGGGAGAGAGGTGAGAAGAGGTGTGGGGAGAAGACAGAAAGACGAGGTGGGGAGAGAGGTGTAGAAGACAGAAAGACGAGGTGGGGAGAGAGGTGTAGAAGACAGAAAGACGAGGTGGGGAGAGAGGTGTAGAAGACAGAAAGACGAGGTGGGGAGAGAGGTGTAGAAGACAGAAAGACGAGGTGGGGAGGTGGGGAGAGGTGTAGAAGACAGAAAGACGAGGTGGGGAGAGAGGTGTAGAAGACAGAAAGACGAGGTGGGGAGAGAGGTGTAGAAGACAGAAAGACGAGGTGGGGAGGAGGTGTAGAAGACAGAAAGACGAGGTGGGGAGAGAGGTGTGTAGAAGACAGAAAGACGAGGTGGGGAGAGAGGTGTAGAAGACAGAAAGACGAGGTGGGGAGAGGTGTAGAAGACAGAAAGACGAGGTGGGGAGAGAGGTGTAGAAGACAGAAAGACGAGGTGGGGAGAGAGTGTAGAAGACAGAAAGACGGTGGGGAGAGAGGTGTGGGGAAAGAGAGGTGTGTAGAAGACAGAAAGACGAGGTGGGAGAGGGAGGTGGGAAGGGAGTAGACAGAAAGAGCGGTGGGAGGTGACAGAAGAGAGAGGTGTAGAAGACAGAAAGACGAGGTGGGGAGAGAGGTGTAGAAGACAGAAAGACGAGGTGGGGAGAGAGGTGTAGAAGACAGAAAGACGAGGTGGGGAGAGGTGTAGGACAGAAAGACAGGTGGGAGGGAGGTAGAAGACAGAAAGACGAGGTGGGGAGAGAGGTGTAGAAGACAGAAAGACGAGGTGGGAGAGAGAAGACAGAAAGAAGAGGTGGGGGGAGAGGTGTAGAAGACAGAAAGACGAGGTGGGGAGAGAGGTGTAGAAGACAGAAAGACGAGGTGGGGAGAGAGGTGTAGAAGACAGAAAGACGAGGTGGGGGAGGTGGAAGACAGAAAGACGAGTAGAAGACAGAAAGACGAGGTGGGGAGAGAGGTGGGGAGAGGTGTAGAAGACAGAAAGACGAGGTGGGGAGAGAGAAGACAGAAAGACTAGGTAGAAGAGAAGACAGAAAGACGAGGTGGGGAGAGAGGTGTAGAAGACAGAAAGACGAGGTGGGGAGGGAGGTGTAGAAGACAGAAAGACGAGGTGGGGAGAGAGGTGTAGAAGACAGAAAGACGAGGTGGGGGTGTAGAAGACAGAAAGTGTAGAAGACAGAAAGACGAGGTGGGGAGAGAGGTGGGGAGAGAGGTGTAGAAGACAGAAAGACGAGGTGGGAGAGAGGTGTAGAAGACAGAAAGACGAGGTGGGGAGAGAGGTGTAGAAGACAGAAAGACGAGGTGGGGAGGGAGGTGAAGACAGAAAGACGAGGTGGGGAGAGAGTGTAGAAGACAGAAAGACGAGGTGGGGAGAGAGGTGTAGAAGACAGAAAGACGAGGTGGGGAGAGAGGTGTAGAAGACAGAAAGACGAGGTGGGGAGAGAGAAGACAGAAGACGAGGTGGGGAGAGAGGTGTAGAAGACAGAAAGACGAGGTGGGGAGAGAGGTGTAGAAGACAGAAAGACGAGGTGGGGAGAGAGGTGTAGAAGACAGAAGACGAGGTGGGGAGAGGTGTAGAAGACAGAAAGACGAGGTGGGGAGAGAGGTGTAGAAGACAGAAAGACGAGGTGGGGAGAGAGGTGTAGAAGACAGAAAGACGAGGTGGGGAGAGAGGTGTAGAAGACAGAAAGACGAGGTGGGGAGAGAGGTGTAGAAGACAGAAAGACGAGGTGGGGAGAGAGGTGTAGAAGACAGAAAGACGAGGTGGGGAGAGAGTGTAGAAGACAGAAAGACGTGAGGTGGGGAGAGAGGTGTAGAAGAAAGACAGAGGGAGGTGTAGAAGACAGAAAGGTGGGGGGGAGAGGTGTAGAAGACAGAAAGACGAGGTGGGGAGAGAGGTGTAGAAGACAGAAAGACGAGGTGGGGAGAGAGGTGTAGAAGAAAGACAGGTGGGGAAGGTGTAGACAGAGGTGGGGAGGGAGGTGTAGAAGACAGAAAGACGAGGTGGGGAGAGAGGTGTAGAAGACAGAAAGACGAGGTGGGGAGAGAGGTGTAGAAGACAGAAAGACGAGGTGGGGAGAGAGGTGTAGAAGACAGAAAGACGAGACGAAAGGTGGGGAGAGAGGTGGGAGGAGAAGACAGAAAGACGAGGTGGGGAGGAGGTGTAGAAGACAGAAAGACGAGGTGGGGAGAGAGGTGGGGAGAGAGGTGTAGAAGACAGAAAGACGAGGTGGGGAGAGAGGTGTGGGAGAAGACAGAAAGACGAGGTGGGGAGAGAGGTGTAGAAGACAGAAAGACGAGGTGGGGAGAGAGGTGTGAAGACAGAAAGACGAGGTGGGGAGAGAGGTGTAGAAGACAGAAAGACGAGGTGGGGAGAGAGGTGTAGAAGACAGAAAGACGAGGTGGGGAGAGAGGTGTAGAAGACAGAAAGACGAGGTGGGGGAGAGGTGTAGAGACAGAAAGACGAGGTGTAGAAGACAGAAAGACGAGGTGGGGAGAGAGGTGTAGAAGACAGAAAGACGAGGTGGGGGAGAGGTGTAGAAGACAGAAAGACGAGGTGGGGAGAGAGGTGTAGAAGACAGAAAGACGAGGTGGGGAGAGAGGTGTAGAAGACAGAAAGACGAGGTGGGGAGAGAGGTGTAGAAGACAGAAAGACGAGGTGGGGAGAGAGGTGTAGAAGACAGAAAGACGAGGTGGGGGAGAGAGGTGTAGAAGACAGAAAGACGAGGTGGGGAGAGGTGTAGGACAGAAAGACGAGGTGGGGGAGAAGAAGACAGAAAGACGAGGTGGGAGAGGTGTAGAGGTGTAGAAGACAGAAAGACGAGGTGGGGAGGAGGTGTAGAAGACAGAAAGACGAGGTGGAAGACAGAAAGAGAGGTGGGGAGAAGACAGAAAGACGAGGTGGGGGAGAGAGGTGTAGAAGACAGAAAGGGGTGTGTACGAGGGTGGGGAGGGAGGTGTAGAAGACAGAAAGACGAGGTGGGGAGAGAGGTGTAGAAGACAGAAGAAGACAGAAACGAGGTGGGGAGAGGTGTAGAAGACAGAAAGACGAGGTGGGGGGTGTAGAGGTGACGAGGTGGGGAGAAGACAGAAAGACGAGGTGGGGAGGAGGTGTAGAAGACAGAAAGACGAGGTGGGGAGGGAGGTGTAGAAGACAGAAAGACGAGGTGGGGAGGGAGGTGTAGAAGACAGAAAGACGAGGTGGGGAGAGAGGTGTAGAAGACAGAAGGTGTGAAGACAGAAAGAGGTGGGGGAGAGAGGTGTAGAAGACAGAAAGACGAGGTGGGAGGGGAGGGACAGAAAGACGAGGTGGGGGAGGAGGTGTAGAAGACAGAAAGACGAGGTGGGGAGAGAGGTGTAGAAGACAGAAAGACGAGGTGGGGAGGAGGTGTAGAAGACAGAAAGACGGGGTGGGGAGAGAGGTGTAGAAGACAGAAAGACGAGGTGGGGAGAGGTGTAGAAGACAGAAAGACGAGGTGGGGAGAGAGGTGTAGAAGACAGAAAGACGAGGTGGGGAGGGAGGTGTAGAAGACAGAAAGACGAGGTGGGGAGAGAGGTGTAGAAGACAGAAAGACGAGGTGGGGAGGAGGTGTAGAAGACAGAAAGACGAGGTGGGGAGGGAGGTGTAGAGACAGAAAGACGAGGTGGGGAGAGAGGTGTAGAAGACAGAAAGACGAGGTGGGGAGAGAGGTGTAGAAGACAGAAAGACGAGGTGGGGAGGGAGGTGTGGGACAGAAAGACGAGGTGGGGAGAGAGGTGTAGAAGACAGAAAGACGAGGTGGGGAGAGAGGTGGGAGAGAGGTGTAGAAGACAGAAAGACGAGGTGGGGAGAGAGGTGTAGAAGACAGAAAGACGAGGTGGGGAGAGAGGTGTAGAAGACAGAAAGACGAGGTGGGACAGAGAGAGGTGGGGAGAGAGGTGTAGAAGACAGAAAGACGAGGTGGGGGAGAGAGGTGTAGAAGACAGAAAGACGAGGTGGGGAGGGAGGTGTAGAAGACAGAAAGACGAGGTGGGGAGAGAGGTGTAGAAGACAGAAAGACGAGGTGGGGAGAGAGGTGGGGAGAGGTGTAGAAGACAGAAAGACGAGGTGGGGAGAGAGGTGTAGAAGACAGAAAGACGAGGTGGGGAGAGAGGTGTAGAAGACAGAAAGACGAGGTGGGGAGAGAGGTGTAAGACAGAAAGACGAGGTGGGGGAGAAGACAGAAAGACGAGGTGGGGAGAGAGGTGTAGGACAGAAAGAGAGGTGGGAGAGAGGTGTAGAAGACAGAAAGACGAGGTGGGGAGAGGTGTAGAAGACAGAAAGACGAGGTGGGGGGAGAGGTGTAGAAGACAGAAAGACGAGGTGGGGAGAGAGGTGTAGAAGACAGAAAGACGAGGTGGGGAGGAGTGTAGAAGACAGAAAGACGAGGTGGGAGAGAGGTGTAGAAGACAGAAAGACGAGGTGGGGAGGAGGTGTAGAAGACAGAAAGACGAGGTGGGGAGAGAGGTGTAGAAGACAGAAAGACGAGGTGGGGAGAGAGACGTGGGGAGGGAGGTGTAGAAGACAGAAAGACGAGGTGGGGAGAGGTGTAGAGACAGAAAGACGAGGGTGGGGAGGTGGGGGGAGAGGTGTAGAAGACAGAAAGACGAGGTGGGGAGAGAGGACAGAAAGACGAGGTGGGGAGAGGTGTAGAAGACAGAAAGGAGGTGGGGAGGAGGTGTAGAAGACAGAAAGACGAGGTGGGGAGAGGTGTAGAAGACAGAAAGACGAGGTGGAGAGAGGTGTAGAAGACAGAAAGACGAGGTGGAGGGAGGTGTAGAAGACAGAAAGACAGAGGTGTAGAAGACAGAAAGACGAGGTGGGGAGAGAGGTGTAGAAGACAGAAAGACGAGGTGGGGAGAGGTGTAGAAGACAGAAAGACGAGGTGGGGAGAGAGGTGTAAGACAGAAGACCAGTAGAAGACAGAAAGACGAGGTGGGGAGAGAGAGGTGTAGAAGACAGAAAGACGAGGTGGGGAGGGAGGTGTAGAGACAGAAAGACGAGGTGGGAGAGAGGTGTAGAAGACAGAAAGACGAGGTGGGGAGAGAGGTGTAGAAGACAGAAAGACGAGGTGGGGAGAGAGGTGTAGAAGACAGAAAGACGAGGTGGGGAGAGAGGTGTAGAAGACAGAAAGACGAGGTGGGGAGAGAGGTGTAGAAGACAGAAAGACGAGGTGGGGAGAGAGGAAAGAGTAGAAGACAGAAAGACGAGGTGGGGAGAGAGGTGTAGAAGACAGAAAGACGAGGTGGGGAGAGAGGTGTAGAAGACAGAAAGACGAGGTGGGGAGGGAGGTGTAGAAGACAGAAAGACGGTGGGGGAGAGGTGTAGAAGACAGAAAGAAGAGTGGGGAGAGAGGTGTAGAAGACAGAAAGACGAGGTGGGGAGAGAGGTGTAGAAGACAGAAAGACGAGGTGGGGAGAGAGGTGTAGAAGACAGAAAGACGAGGTGGGGAGAGAAGACAGAAAAGACGAGGTAGAAGACAGAAAGACGAGGTGGGGAGGGAGGTGGGGAAAGACGAGGTGTAGAAGACAGAAAGAGAGGTGTAGAAGACAGAAATACGAGGTGGGGAGAGAGGTGTAGAAGACAGAAAGACGAGGTGGGGAGAGAGGTGTAGAAGACAGAAAGACGAGGTGGGGAGAGAGGTGTAGAAGACAGAAAGGCAAAGAGGTAAGAACAGAGGCAGACAGCATATGATTCATGAATTACGGTGCTACCCTAATATTTTCTCAGTTCATCACAATTACAGTGTCTCTAGCGGTGTGTCCTAACCAGCCTTAGTCCCCCAGTCGGCCCGAAGGTTATCTTAAGAGCGGGTGAGGTGGCGATGACGGGACTGGCATCCTCTCTCACATCAAAACATACCTGCTGATGAGTGACAGATGGAGAGAGAGAGATCATGATTAAGCCTTGTTTTTTTTATTCTAACACAGTCAGTCATCATAATCATCAGTGTGTGAAATGCAAAACTGACCTTGGATCATTAACTCTGGGACTCATGGGATCCTCTGGGACAGCTACATCTCTTTAATAATACTATAAAGCTGACCTGGGACATTAACTCTGCATCTCTTTTAATAATACTTCCTGTATAATATAAACTGACCTGGGATCATTAACTCTGGGACGACTACATCTCTTTAATAATACTTCCTGTATAATATAAACTGACCTGGGATCATTAACTCTGGGACAACTACATCTCTATCTGTATTTCAATGTAAAGCATCTCTTTAAAAAAAGTTCCTGTTGACCTGACCAAGTGACCTCTCACCTCTGATCTTGCTGTGCCCTCTGTGTCAGCCAGTTCAGATGCGGGAGGGGTTCACAGACACAGCTGATATAGGGAGAAGGGGGACAGGGATGAAGTGAAGGAGACTGTTATTGTGTGTGTGTGTGTGTGGTCTCACATGGTGTCCACACTGAGGACTTTATGCTGAAAAACAGACACATGAGGACAAACAACAGAACATAATGTCATTAGAAGATACTGTATGTGACGCAGACACCTATCGGAGTGTACCTGAAACATTTAAATATAGAGGGCTATGTGTCTCACCACTTGGTTATTG
>NC_088415.1:94931752-94986752 GCF_034236695.1 Oncorhynchus nerka
TACAGTCAACATGTCATAAGGATGAACCCCAGGGCCCACAAGACATGCAGTCAACATGTCATAAGGATGACCCCAGGGCCCACAAGACATGCAGTCAACATGTCATAAGGATGACCCCAGAGCCCACAAGACATGCAGTCAACATGTCATAAGGATGACCCCAGGGCCCACAAGACATGCAGTCAACATGTCATAAGGATGACCCCAGGGCCCACAAGACATGCAGTCAACATGTCATAAGGATGACCCCAGAGCCCACAAGACATGCAGTCAACATGTCATAATGATGACCCCAGGGCCCACAAGACATGCAGTCAACATGTCATAAGGATGACCCCAGGGCCCACAAGACATGCAGTCAACATGTCATAATGACGACCCCAGGGCCCACAAGACATGCAGTCAACATGTCATAAGGATGAACCCCAGGGCCCACAAGACATGCAGTCAACATGTCATAATGATGACCCCAGGGCCCACAAGACATGCAGTCAACATGTCATAAGGATGACCCCAGGGCCCACAAGACATGCAGTCAACATGTCATAATGATGACCCCAGGGCCCACAAGACATGCAGTCAACATGTCATAAGGATGACCCCAGGGCCCACAAGACATGGAGTCAACATGTCATAAGGATGAACCCCAGGGCCCACAAGACATGGAGTCAACATGTCATAAGGATGAACCCAGAGCCCACAAGACATGCAGTCAACATGTCATAAGGATGAACCCCAGGGCCCACAAGACATACAGTCAACATGTCATAAGGATGACCCCAGGGCCCACAAGACATGCAGTCAACATGTCATAAGGATGACCCCAGGGCCCACAAGACATGCAGTCAACATGTCATAAGGATGAACCCAGGGCCCACAAGACATACAGTCAACATGTCATAAGGATGACCCCAGGGCCCACAAGACATGCAGTCAACATGTCATAATGACGACCCCAGGGCCCACAAGACATGCAGTCAACATGTCATAAGGATGAACCCAGAGCCCACAAGACATGCAGTCAACATGTCATAAGGATGACCCCAGGGCCCACAAGACATGCAGTCAACATGTCATAATGATGACCCCAGGGCCCACAAGACATGCAGTCAACATGTCATAAGGATGACCCCAGGGCCCACAAGACATACAGTCAACATGTCATAAGGATGACCCCAGGGCCCACAAGACATGCAGTCAACATGTCATAAGGATGAACCCAGGGCCCACAAGACATGCAGTCAACATGTCATAATGATGACCCCAGGGCCCACAAGACATGCAGTCAACATGTCATAAGGACGACCCCAGGGCCCACAAGACATGCAGTCAACATGTCATAAGGATGACCCCAGGGCCCACAAGACATGCAGTCAACATGTCATAAGGATGACCCCAGGGCCCACAAGACATGCAGTCAACATGTCATAAGGATGACCCCAGAGCCCACAAGACATGCAGTCAACATGTCATAAGGATGACCCCAGGGCCCACAAGACATGCAGTCAACATGTCATAAGGATGACCCCAGGGCCCACAAGACATGCAGTCAACATGTCATAAGGATGACCCCAGAGCCCACAAGACATGCAGTCAACATGTCATAAGGATGACCCCAGAGCCCACAAGACATGCAGTCAACATGTCATAATGATGACCCCAGGGCCCACAAGACATGCAGTCAACATGTCATAAGGATGACCCCAGGGCCCACAAGACATGCAGTCAACATGTCATAAGGATGACCCCAGAGCCCACAAGACATGCAGTCAACATGTCATAAGGATGACCCCAGGGCCCACAAGACATGCAGTCAACATGTCATAATGATGACCCCAGGGCCCACAAGACATACAGTCAACATGTCATAAGGACGACACCACGGCCCACAAGACATGCAGTCAACATGTCATAAGGATGACCCCAGGGCCCACAAGACATGGAGTCAACATGTCATAAGGATGACCCCAGGGCCCACAAGACATGCAGTCAACATGTCATAATGACGACCCCAGGGCCCACAAGACATGCAGTCAACATGTCATAAGGATGAACCCCAGGGCCCACAAGACATGCAGTCAACATGTCATAATGATGACCCCAGGGCCCACAAGACATGCAGTCAACATGTCATAAGGATGACCCCAGGGCCCACAAGACATGCAGTCAACATGTCATAATGATGACCCCAGGGCCCACAAGACATGCAGTCAACATGTCATAAGGATGACCCCAGGGCCCACAAGACATGGAGTCAACATGTCATAAGGATGAACCCCAGGGCCCACAAGACATGGAGTCAACATGTCATAAGGATGAACCCAGAGCCCACAAGACATGCAGTCAACATGTCATAAGATGAACCCTAGGGCCCACAAGACATGCAGTCAACATGTCATAAGGATGACCCCAGGGCCCACAAGACATACAGTCAACATGTCATAAGGATGACCCCAGGGCCCACAAGACATGCAGTCAACATGTCATAAGGATGACCCCAGGGCCCACAAGACATGGAGTCAACATGTCATAAGGACGACCCCAGGGCCCACAAGACATGCAGTCAACATGTCATAAGGATGAACCCAGGGCCCACAAGACATGCAGTCAACATGTCATAAGGATGACCCCAGGGCCCACAAGACATGCAGTCAACATGTCATAAGGACGACCCCAGGGCCCACAAGACATGCAGTCAACATGTCATAAGGACGACCCCAGGGCCCACAAGACATGGAGTCAACATGTCATAATGATGACCCCAGGGCCCACAAGACATGCAGTCAACATGTCATAAGGATGACCCCAGGGCCCACAAGACATGCAGTCAACATGTCATAAGGATGAACCCAGGGCCCACAAGACATGCAGTCAACATGTCATAATGACGACCCCAGGGCCCACAAGACATGCAGTCAACATGTCATAATGATGAACCCAGGGCCCACAAGACATGCAGTCAACATGTCATAAGGATGAACCCAGAGCCCACAAGACATACAGTCAACATGTCATAAGGATGACCCCAGGGCCCACAAGACATGCAGTCAACATGTCATAATGACGACCCCAGGGCCCACAAGACATGCAGTCAACATGTCATAAGGATGAACCCAGAGCCCACAAGACATACAGTCAACATGTCATAAGGATGACCCCAGGGCCCACAAGACATGGAGTCAACATGTCATAAGGATGAACCCAGAGCCCACAAGACATGCAGTCAACATGTCATAATGATGAACCCCAGGGCCCACAAGACATACAGTCAACATGTCATAAGGATGACCCCAGGGCCCACAAGACATGCAGTCAACATGTCATAAGGACGACCCCAGGGCCCACAAGACATGCAGTCAACATGTCATAAGGACGACCCCAGGGCCCACAAGACATGCAGTCAACATGTCATAAGGATGACCCCAGGGCCCACAAGACATGCAGTCAACATGTCATAAGGACGACCCCAGGGCCCACAAGACATGCAGTCAACATGTCATAAGGATGAACCCAGGGCCCACAAGACATGCAGTCAACATGTCATAAGGACGACCCCAGGGCCCACAAGACATGCAGTCAACATGTCATAAGGACGACCCCAGGGCCCACAAGACATGCAGTCAACATGTCATAAGGACGACCCCAGGGCCCACAAGACATGGAGTCAACATGTCATAATGATGACCCCAGGGCCCACAAGACATGCAGTCAACATGTCATAAGGATGACCCCAGGGCCCACAAGACATGCAGTCAACATGTCATAATGATGACCCCAGGGCCCACAAGACATGCAGTCAACATGTCATAAGGATGACCCCAGGGCCCACAAGACATACAGTCAACATGTCATAAGGATGACCCCAGGGCCCACAAGACATGCAGTCAACATGTCATAAGGATGAACCCAGGGCCCACAAGACATGCAGTCAACATGTCATAATGATGACCCCAGGGCCCACAAGACATACAGTCAACATGTCATAAGGACGACCCCAGGGCCCACAAGACATGCAGTCAACATGTCATAAGGATGACCCCAGGGCCCACAAGACATGCAGTCAACATGTCATAAGGATGACCCCAGGGCCCACAAGACATGCAGTCAACATGTCATAAGGATGACCCCAGGGCCCACAAGACATGCAGTCAACATGTCATAAGGATGACCCCAGGGCCCACAAGACATGCAGTCAACATGTCATAAGGATGACCCCAGGGCCCACAAGACATGCAGTCAACATGTCATAAGGATGACCCCAGAGCCCACAAGACATGCAGTCAACATGTCATAAGGATGACCCCAGAGCCCACAAGACATGCAGTCAACATGTCATAATGATGACCCCAGGGCCCACAAGACATGCAGTCAACATGTCATAAGGATGACCCCAGGGCCCACAAGACAAGCAGTCAACATGTCATAAGGATGACCCCAGAGCCCACAAGACATGCAGTCAACATGTCATAAGGATGACCCCAGGGCCCACAAGACATGCAGTCAACATGTCATAATGATGACCCCAGGGCCCACAAGACATACAGTCAACATGTCATAAGGACGACACTGGGCCCACAAGACATGCAGTCAACATGTCATAAGGATGACCCCAGGGCCCACAAGACATGGAGTCAACATGTCATAATGGATGACCCCAGGGCCCACAAGACATGCAGTCAACATGTCATAATGACGACCCCAGGCCCACAAGACATGCAGTCAACATGTCATAAGGATGAACCCTAGGCCCACAAGACATGCAGTCAACATGTCATAATGATGACCCCAGGGCCCACAAGACATGCAGTCAACATGTCATAATGATGACCCCAGGGCCCACAAGACATGCAGTCAACATGTCATAAGGATGACCCCAGGGCCCACAAGACATGCAGTCAACATGTCATAATGATGACCCCAGGGCCCACAAGACATGCAGTCAACATGTCATAAGGATGACCCCAGGGCCCACAAGACATGGAGTCAACATGTCATAAGGATGAACCCCAGGGCCCACAAGACATGGAGTCAACATGTCATAAGGATGAACCCAGAGCCCACAAGACATGCAGTCAACATGTCATAATGATGAACCCCAGGGCCCACAAGACATACAGTCAACATGTCATAAGGATGACCCCAGGGCCCACAAGACATACAGTCAACATGTCATAAGGACGACCCCAGGGCCCACAAGACATGCAGTCAACATGTCATAAGGACGACCCCAGGGCCCACAAGACATGGAGTCAACATGTCATAAGGACGACCCCAGGGCCCACAAGACATGCAGTCAACATGTCATAAGGACGACCCCAGGGCCCACAAGACATGCAGTCAACATGTCATAAGGATGAACCCAGGGCCCACAAGACATGCAGTCAACATGTCATAAGGACGACCCCAGGGCCCACAAGACATGCAGTCAACATGTCATAAGGACGACCCCAGGGCCCACAAGACATGCAGTCAACATGTCATAAGGACGACCCCAGGGCCCACAAGACATGGAGTCAACATGTCATAATGATGACCCCAGGGCCCACAAGACATGCAGTCAACATGTCATAAGGATGACCCCAGGGCCCACAAGACATGCAGTCAACATGTCATAAGGATGAACCCAGGGCCCACAAGACATGCAGTCAACATGTCATAATGACGACCCCAGGGCCCACAAGACATGCAGTCAACATGTCATAATGATGAACCCAGGGCCCACAAGACATGCAGTCAACATGTCATAAGGATGAACCCAGAGCCCACAAGACATACAGTCAACATGTCATAAGGATGACCCCAGGGCCCACAAGACATGCAGTCAACATGTCATAATGACGACCCCAGGGCCCACAAGACATGCAGTCAACATGTCATAAGGATGAACCCAGAGCCCACAAGACATACAGTCAACATGTCATAAGGATGAACCCAGAGCCCACAAGACATACAGTCAACATGTCATAAGGATGACCCCAGGGCCCACAAGACATGCAGTCAACATGTCATAATGACGACCCCAGGGCCCACAAGACATGCAGTCAACATGTCATAAGGATGAACCCAGAGCCCACAAGACATGCAGTCAACATGTCATAAGGACGACCCCAGGGCCCACAAGACATGCAGTCAACATGTCATAATGATGACCCCAGGGCCCACAAGACATGCAGTCAACATGTCATAAGGACGACCCCAGGGCCCACAAGACATGCAGTTGCCCAGGACAACGCCTCAACATTCGACATGTTCATCACACCAGCCATCAAAAAAATTCTTCAGGAGATCATAAATTTGGAGGATTTCCGTAAATATGGAGACAACTGGAAACGGATGGATGAGATTGACCTGCGTGCCTACATAGGTCTGCTAATCTTAGCGGGTGTGTATAGGTCCCGAGGCGAGGTTACATGAAGTCTCTGGGATTGGCCAAGAGGCGCGATATTACTCAGTGCCGAATGGCCAAAAGGAGAAGACTGAGGGACACATGAGGGAGACAATGTCTGAAACCTATCGTCTTTACTCCTGTGAGTACAGGGCTCCGGTTGCTTGGATTGGTAGTCACGCTGTAGAGTAACTGTAGAGTTACTGGACTTCCTCCAGATGGTACCTAAGGGTGGTATTCTGCTGCATTGCAGAGTCCACTTGAGTGCTGATTTTGGACACGTAAGTGTCACACTTGCTCCTTTCGGTCTCAAACTTATCTGTCGTGGTTTGCAGATAGAGGTCTTGAGTACGGAGCGAGAGATTCAGTGATGAGATTTCCTCCGCTTGCTTAGAAATCAATATTTCCATCTTCATCACCTGAGTTCTCTCATCATTCATTTGGTCAGCGACTTCAATGAGTTCTGCTGATTTGTCATTCAACTTTGTTTTCATTAACTGATAGCGAGTGGGGACTCCCCCCTCTGATAGCGAGTGGGGACTACCCCCTCTGATAGCGAGTGGGGACTACCCCCTCTGATAGCGAGTGGGGACTACCCCTCTGATAGCGAGTGGGACTACCCTCTGATAGCGAGTGGGGACTACCCCCTCTGATAGCGAGTGTGACTACTCCCTCTGATAGCGAGTGGGGACTACTCCTCTGATAGCGAGAAGGACTACCCCCTCTGATAGCGAGTGGGGACTACCCCCTCTGATAGCGAGTGGGGAATACTCCCTCTGATAGCGAGTGGGGACTACTCCCTCTGATAGCGAGTGGGGACTACCCCCTCTGATAGCGAGTGGGGACTACCCCCTCTGATAGCGAGTGGGGACTACTCCCTCTGATAGCGAGTGGGGACTACCCCCTCTGATAGCGAGTGGGGACTACCCCCTCTGATAGCGAGTGGGGACTACCCCCTCTGATAGCGAGTGGGGACTACTCCCTCTGATAGCGAGTGGGGACTACCCCTCTGATAGCGAGTGGGGACTACCCTCTGATAGCGAGTGGGGACCCACCCTCTGATAGCTAGTAGGGACCCCTCTGATAGCGAGTGGGGACTACCCCTCTGATAGCGAGTGGGACTACCCTCTGATAGCGAGTGGGGACTACCCTCTGATAGCGAGTGGGGACTACCCCTCTGATAGCGAGTGGGACTACTCCTCTGATAGCGAGTGGGGACTACCCCCTCTGATAGCGAGTGGGGACTACCCCCTCTGATAGCGAGTGGGGACTACCCCCTCTGATAGCGAGTGGGGACTACCCCCTCTGATAGCGAGTGGGGACTACTCCCTCTGATAGCGAGTGGGGACTACTCCCTCTGATAACGAGTGGGGACTACTCGCTAGGGCAGGCGGAACCCCTCGACAACATTCTGGTGAAAATTGAAATATATATTTTTTTTAATATGTAACTTTCACACATTAACAAGTCCAATACAGCAAATGAAAGATAAACATCTTTTTAATCTACCCATCATGTCCGATTTAAAAAATGCTTTATAGCAAAAGCACAACATAAGATTATGTTAGGTCATAGCCAAGTCAAAAAAACAAAACAAAAATTCCAGACAAAGATAGGAGTCACAAAAACAGAAATATAGATAAAATGAATCACTAACCTTTGATGATCTTCATCAGATGACACTCATAGGACTTCATGTTACACAATACATGTATGTTTTGTTCGATAATGTGCATATTTATATCCAAAAATCTCAGTTTACATTGGCGCGTTATGTGCAGTAATGTTTTGATTCCAAAACAGTCCAGACAGGTTAGCCTGAGGATAACAGGTCAGTCCAGACAGGTTAGCCTGAGGACAACAGGAGGACAGTCCAGACAGGTTAGCCTGAGGACAACAGGAGGACAGTCAAGACAGGTTAGCCTGAGGACAACAGGTCAGTCCAGACAGGTTAGCCTGAGGACAACAGGAGGACAGTCCAGACAGGTTAGCCTGAGGACAACAGGGGGACAGTCCAGACAGATTAGCCAGAGGACAACAGGAGGTCAGTCCAGACAGGTTAGCCTGAGGACAACAGGAGGACAGTCCAGACAGGTTAGCCTGAGGACAACAGGAGGTCAGTCCAGACAGGTTAGCCTGAGGACAACAGGAGGACAGTCCAGACAGGTTAGCCTGAGGACAACAGGGGGACAGTCCAGACAGATTAGCCAGAGGACAACAGGGGGACAGTCCAGACAGGTTAGCCTGAGGACAACAGGTCAGTCCAGACAGGTTAGCCTGAGGACAACAGGAGGACAGTCCAGACAGGTTAGCCTGAGGACAACAGGGGGACAGTCCAGACAGATTATCCAGAGGACAACAGGAGGTCAGTCCAGACAGGTTAGCCTGAGGACAACAGGAGGTCAGTCCAGACAGGTTAGCCTGAGGACAACAGGAGGACAGTCCAGACAGGTTAGCCTGAGGACAACAGGAGGTCAGTCCAGACAGGTTAGCCTGAGGACAACAGGAGGACAGTCCAGACAGGATAGCCTGAGGACAACAGGGGGACAGTCCAGACAGATTAGCCAGAGGACAACAGGGGGACAGTCCAGACAGGTTAGCCTGAGTACAACAGGGGGACAGTCCAGACAGGTTAGCCTGAGGACAACAGGTCAGTCCAGACAGGTTAGCCTGAGGACAACAGGGGGACAGTCCAGACAGGTTAGCCTGAGGACAACAGGTCAGTCCAGACAGGTTAGCCTGAGGACAACAGGAGGACAGTCCAGACAGGTTAGCCTGAGGACAACAGGTCAGTCCAGACAGGTTAGCCTGAGGACAACAGGAGGACAGGAGGACAACATGAGCAGGTATTACCAGTTCGTAAACTCAGTTTGCTAGGGCGGATGAGGATAGAAGAAGGGCTTAAACGGCGTGCTTCGGCTCTGAGGATTGCGGGTTCAATCCCAGTGTTAGGCACTCCTTTTATTGGTTCTGTTTTAACCTTGTCCCTAACCTTAACCCTTAGTTTAACTAGTCAGAATTCATGCCTAAACTTATCCGTCAAGTGAGACTGTGAGATCTTGTTGTTGATCACAGATGGCCATTGAAAAAACAACAACCAGGAACTTCAATGAAAGTCTGTTTTTCTCTGCAGTGACTTCGTAGACAATCCAGGTGGGTGTGAAAGAAGGAGAAGGAGAGCAGAGGAAGAGCCCCATCTGTCCCTGGTTGCCTAGCAGCTGCTGCCCAAAACAAACAAACAAACCATATCTGGGGATGGAAACTCACTAACCAAGCCAAACAACATAGTGTGACTGGAAATAATATTCCACCACTGAGAACAAGCCCCTCACTTCACCAAACAACAGAACAACAGCAGACCAAAGCAGACGCATCAGAAAACAGAAGACAATGGATCGCTGGACTGATGCTCGTCTCTTTTGACTTCAGACACGTATAGAGAAACTTCCAGAGTGTTAGTCCTGAATACCAGGATATAACAGACTGTAGGCAGACGGTCTCGAGGCACCAGAAGTTTAAATTAGCTGGTCTTGAGCGACTACCACGCATGGTTGACCAATAAGCACAGTTCAATCTTGTCAACCAATCAAACAATGTATTTTTTATTTTTTATTTTTTTATTGAATATCCAAAACATACAATATACATGCAGTGAAGCAGCTCAACAACTACATCATACCAGTCATCCAACAACTACATCATACCAGTCATCCAACAACTACATCATACCAGTCATCTAACAACTACATCATACCAGTCATCCAACAACTACATCATACTACATCATACCAGTCATCCAACAACTACATCATACCAGTCATCCAACAACTACATCATACCAGTCACCCAACAACTACATCATACCAGTCATCCAACAACTACATCATACCAGTCATCTAACAACTACATCATACCAGTCATCCAACAACTACATCATACTACATCATACCAGTCATCCAACAACTACATCATACCAGTCATCTAACAACTACATCATACCAGTCATCCAACAACTACATCATACCAGTCATCCAACAACTACATCATACCAGTCATCCAACAACTACATCATACCAGTCATCCAACAACTACATCATACCAGTCATCCAACAACTACATCATACTACATCATACCAGTCATCCAACAACTACATCATACCAGTCATCTAACAACTACACCATACCAGTCATCCAACAACTACACCATACCAGTCATCCAACAACTACACCACACCAGTCATCCAACAACTACATCATACCAGTCATCTAACAACTACATCATACCAGTCATCCAACAACTACATCAACCAGTCATCCAACAACTACACCATACCAGTCATCCAACAACTACACCATACCAGTCATCTAACAACTACATCATACCAGTCATCCAACAACTACATCATACCAGTCATCCAACAACTACACCATACCAGTCATCCAACAACTACATCATACCAGTCATCCAACAACTACATCATACCAGTCATCCAACAACTATATCATACCAGTCATCCAACAACTACATCATACCAGTCATCCAACAACTACATCACACCAGTCATCCAACAACTACATCACACTACATCATACCAGTCATCCAACAACTACATCCCTAAAGCCAACACCTCATTTGGCCGCCTTTCGTTCCAGTACTCTGCTGCCTGTGACTGGAACGAATTGCAAAAATCGCTGAAGTTGGAGACTTTTATCTCCCTCACCAACTTCAAACATCAGCTATCTGAGCAGCTAACCGATCGCTGCAGCTGTACATAGTCTATTGGTAAATAGCCCACCCATTTTCACCTACCTCATCCCCATACTGTTTTATTTATTTACTTTTCTGCTCTTTTGCACACCAATATCTCTACCTGTACATGACCATCTGATCATTTATCACTCCAGTGTTAATCTGCAAAATTGTAATTATTCGCCTACCTCATGCCTTTTGCACACATTGTATATAGACTCCCCCCTTTTTTTTCTACTGTGTTATTGACTTCTTAATTGTTTACTCCATGTGTAACTCTGTGTTGTCTGTTCACACTGCTATGCTTTATCTTGGCCAGGTCGCAGTTGCAAATGAGAACTTGTTCTCAACTAGCCTACCTGGTTAAATAAAGGTGAAATAAAAAAAATAAAAAAATACATCATACCAGTCATTCAACAACTACATCGTACCAGTCATCCAACAACTACATCATACCAGTCATCCAACAACTACATCGTACCAGTCATCCAACAACTACATCATACCAGTCATCCAACAACTACATCATACCAGTCATCTAACAACTACATCATACTACATCATACCAGTCATCCAACAACCACATCACACCAGTCATCCAACAACTACATCATACCAGTCATCCAACAACTACATCATACCAGTCATCCAACAACTACATCATACCAGTCATCCACCAACTACATCACACCAGTCATCTAACAACTACATCATACCAGTCATCCAACAACTACATCATACCAGTCATCCAACAACTACATCGTACCAGTCATCCAACAACTACATCATACCAGTCATCCACCAACTACATCACACTACATCATACCAGTCATCCAACAACTACATCGTACCAGTCATCCAACAACTTCATCATACCAGTCATCCAACAACTACATCATACCAGTCATCCAACAACTACATCGTACCAGTCATCCAACTGATTCCCATTCAGAGTGACACACAGAAGCATCCAGGGACAAAGTCCTGCTCAAGGGCATGTTGACAGATCTCCCACCAGGCCAAAAAACGTGAACCTGAACCCTCCAAAATCCCCCCACAGTTCCCCAATAGCTGTCCCGCAACCATTCGAGACCCCTCCCACAGTCCCCCCCAAGAATAAATAAATAAAATTTAAAATATATAATTAATTCCATTCTCCACCCCCGTGAACCCCTCCAATGCACCAACAAACAAGAGAATGAACCCCCCCACCCCCAAGAACCCCCAATGCACCAACAACCAAGAGAATGAACCCCCACCCCCAAGAACCCCAATGCACCAACAACCAAGAGAATGAACCCCCCACCCTCAAGAACCCCAATGCACCAACAACCAAGAGAATGAACCCCACCCCAAGAACCCCCAATGCACCAACAAACAAGAGAATGAACCCCCACCCTCAAGAACCCCAATGCACCAACAACCAAGAGAATGAACCCCACCCCCAAGAACCCCCAATGCACCAACAAACAAGAGAATGAACCCCCACCAACAACCAAGAACCCCCAACCAACAACCAAGAGAATGCACCAACAACCAAGAGAATGAACCCCCACCCTCAAGAACCCCCAATGCACCAACAACCAAGAGAATGAACCCCCCACCCTCAAGAACCCCCAATGCACCAACAACCAAGAGAATGAACCCCCACCCTCAAGAACCCCCAATGCACCAACAACCAAGAGAATGAACCCCCACCCCAAGAACCCCCAATGCACCAACAACCAAGAGAATGAACCCCCCACCTCAAGAACCCCCAATGCACCAACAACCAAGATAATGAACCCCCACCCCCAAGAACCCCCAATGCACCAACAACCAAGAGAATGAACCCCCACCCTCAAGAACCCCCAATGCACCAACAACCAAGAGAATGAACCCCCCACCCCAAGAACCCCCAATGCACCAACAACCAAGAGAATGAACCCCCCACCCTCAAGAACCCCCCAATGCACCAACAACCAAGAGAATGAACCCCCCACCCCCAAGAACCCCCAATGCACCAACAACCAAGAGAATGAACCCCCCACCCCCAAGAACCCCCCTAATGCACCAACAACCAAGAGAATGAACCCCCCCCCCAAGAACCCCAAGAACCCCCAATGCACCAACAACCAAGAGAATGAACCCCCACCCTCAAGAACCCCCAATGCACCAACAACCAAGAGAATGAACCCCCACCCTCAAGAACCCCCAATGCACCAACAACCAAGAGAATGAACCCCCCACCCTCAAGAACCCCCTAATGCACCAACAACCAAGAGAATGAACCCCACCCTCAAGAACCCCCAATGCACCAACAACCAAGAGAATGAACCCCCCACCCTCAAGAACCCCCAATGCACCAACAACCAAGAGAATGAACCCCCCCACCCTCAAGAACCCCCAATGCACCAACAACCAAGAGAATGAACCCCCCACCCTCAAGAACCCCCAATGCACCAACAACCAAGAGAATGAACCCCCCACCCTCAAGAACCCCCCAATGCACCAACAACCAAGAGAATGAACCCCCCACCCTCAAGAACCCCCAATGCACCAACAACCAAGAGAATGAACCCCCCCCCCACCCTCAAGAACCCCCCCAATGCACCAACAACCAAGAGAATGAACCCCCCACCCTCAAGAACCCCCAATGCACCAACAACCAAGAGAATGAACCCCCACCCTCAAGAACCCCCCAATGCACCAACAACCAAGAGAATGAACCCCCACCCTCAAGAACCCCCAATGCACCAACAACCAAGAGAATGAACCCCCCCTCAAGAACCCCCAATGCACCAACAACCAAGAGAATGAACCCCCCCCTCACCCTCAAGAACCCCCAATGCACCAACAACCAAGAGAATGAACCCCCCCACCCTCAAGAACCCCCAATGCACCAACAACCAAGAGAATGAACCCCCCCCACCCTCAAGAACCCCCAATGCACCAACAACCAAGAGAATCAAGTAAGGAGAAAAAGACAGAAGAAAACAGCAAACAACTCATTAAACAAAATAATAGATTTGAAACATGAAGGACAACTAAAATCATAACAGCCAACTGTATATGTTTGTGTTCATGTCTGGCACTATGACATGTATGTGTGTGTGTTCTTGTATGTGTTTATTTGAATGAGAGTGTGTGTATATGCATGTGTACGAACACCTGCACGGAATCAGCCTCAGACAAACTGGCATTAGCTGTAAAAACACTCTGCCCCTCTCAGTGTCATTCCAACGTACTTTTTATTATGTTTTATTTTGACTTTATTTTCTGCTTTTATCTTTGACAATCATCTCCCGCACAGTAACTCCCCTCCCACTGTCTCCCGCACAGTAACTCCCCTCCCACTGTCTCCCGCACAGCAACTCCCCTCCCACTGTCTCCCACACAGCAACTCCACTCCCACTGTCTCCCGCACAGTAACTCCCCTCCCACTGTCTCCCACACAGTAACTCCCCTCCCACTGTCTCCCACACAGCAACTCCCCTCCCACTGTCTCCCACACAGCAACTCCCCTCCCACTGTCTCCCACACAGCAACTCCACTCCCACTGTCTCCCGCACAGTAACTCCACTCCCACTGTCTCCCGCACAGCAACTCCACTCCCACTGTCTCCCGCACAGTAACTCCCCTCCCACTGTCTCCCACACAGCAACTCCTCCCACTGTCTCCTGCACAGCAACTCCACTTCCCACTGTCTCCCACACAGCAACTCCACTCCCACTGTCTCCCGCACAGTAACTCCACTCCCACTGTCTCCCGCACAGTAACTCCACTCCCACTGTCTCCCGCACAGCAACTCCACTCCCACTGTCTCCCACACAGCAACTCCACTCCCACTGTCTCCCGCACAGTAACTCCCCTCCCACTGTCTCCCGCACAGCAACTCCACTCCCACTGTCTCCCGCACAGTAACTCCTCCCACTGTCTCCCCCCGCACAGCAACTCCCCCTCCCACTGTCTCCCACACAGCAACTCCTCCCACTGTCTCCCGCACAGCAACTCCACTCCCACTGTCTCCCGTCCAGTAACTCCACTCCCACTGTCTCCCGCACAGCAATTCCACTCCCACTGTCTCCCGCACAGCAACTCCACTCCCACTGTCTCCCGCACAGTAACTCCCCCCACTGTCTCCCGCACAGCAACTCCTCCCACTGTCTCCCACACAGCAACCCACTCCCACTGTCTCCCACACAGCAACTCCCTCCCACTGTCTCCCACACAGTAACTCCCCTCCCACTGTCTCCCGCACAGCAACTCCACTCCCACTGTCTCCCGCACAGCAACTCCACTCCCACTGTCTCCCACACAGCAACTCCACTCCCACTGTCTCCCGCACAGTAACTCCACTCCCACTGTCTCCCGCACAGCAACTCCACTCCCACTGTCTCCCGCACAGTAACTCCCCTCCCACTGTCTCCCGCACAGCAACTCCCCTCCCACTGTCTCCCGCACAGTAACTCCACTCCCACTGTCTCCCACACAGCAACCCCTCCCACTGTCTCCCACACAGTAACTCCCCTCCCACTGTCTCCCGCACAGTAACTCCACTCCCACTGTCTCCCGCACAGTAACTCCCCTCCCACTGTCTCCCACACAGCAACTCCACTCCCACTGTCTCCCACACAGCAACTCCCCTCCCACTGTCTCCCGCACAGTAACTCCACTCCCACTGTCTCCCGCACAGTAACTCCTCCCACTGTCTCCCCACACAGCAACTCCCTCCCACTGTCTCCCGCACAGTAACTCCTCCCACTGTCTCCCACACAGCAACTCCACTCCCACTGTCTCCACACAGCAACTCCTCCCACTGTCTCCCGCACAGCAACTCCTCCCACTGTCTCCCGCACAGCAACTCCTCCCACTGTCTCCCACACAGCAACTCCACTCCCACTGTCTCCCACACAGCAACTCCCCTCCCACTGTCTCCCGCACAGTAACTCCCCTCCCACTGTCTCCCACACAGCAACTCCACTCCCACTGTCTCCCACACAGTAACTCCCCTCCCACACAGTAACTCCCTCCCACTGTCTCCCGCACAGCAACTCCACTCCCACTGTCTCCCGCCCAGCAACTCCACTCCCACTGTCTCCCCGCACAGCAACTCCACTCCCACTGTCTCCCACAGCAACTCCACCCACTGTCTCCCGCACAGCAACTCCACTCCCACTGTCTCCCGCACAGCAACTCCACTCCCACTGTCTCCCGCACAGCAACTCCACTCCCACTGTCTCCCACACAGCAACTCCACTCCCACTGTCTCCCGCACAGCAACTCCACTCCCACTGTCTCCCGCACAGCAACTCCACTCCCACTGTCTCCCGCACAGTAACTCCTCCCACTGTCTCCCGCACAGTAACTCCTCCCACTGTCTCCCCGCACAGTAACTCCCACTCCCACTGTCTCCCGCACAGCAACTCCACTCCCACTGTCTCCCGCACAGTAACTCCACTCCCACTGTCTCCCGCACAGTAACTCCACTCCCACTGTCTCCCACAGTAACTCCACTCCCACTGTCTCCCGCACAGTAACTCCACTCCCACTGTCTCCCGCACAGCAACTCCACTCCCACTGTCTCCCGCACAGTAACTCCACTCCCACTGTCTCCCGCACAGCAACCCTCCCACTGTCTCCCCACACAGCAACTCCACTCCCACTGTCTCCCACACAGCAACTCCACTCCCACTGTCTCCGCACAGCAACTCTGTCTCCCGCACAGTAACTCCCCCACTGTCTCCCGCACAGTAACTCCCCTCCCACTGTCTCCCGCACAGCAACCCACTCCCACTGTCTCCCGCACAGCAACTCCACTCCCACTGTCTCCCGCACAGTAACTCCCCTCCCACTGTCTCCCGCACAGTAACTCCCCTCCCACTGTCTCCCGCACAGCAACTCCACTCCCACTGTCTCCCGCACAGTAACTCCACTCCCACTGTCTCCCGCACAGTAACTCCACTCCCACTGTCTCCCACACAGTAACTCCACTCCCACTGTCTCCCGCACAGTAACTCCACTCCCACTGTCTCCAATTCCACATCCCAACCCTCAGCTTCCCTCAGCCCCTCCCACTTGTCTCCAATTCCACATCCCAACCCTCAGCTTCCTTCAGCCCCTCCCACTTGTCTCCAATTCCACATCCCAACCCTCAGCTTCCTTCAGCCCCTCCCACTTGTCTCCAATTCCACATCCCAACCCTCAGCTTCCCTCAGCCCCTCCCACTTGTCTCCAATTCCACATCCCAACCCTCAGCTTCCCTCAGCCCCTCCCACTTGTCTCCAATTCCACATCCCAACCCTCAGCTTCCCTCAGCCCCTCCCATCCCAACCCTCAGCTTCCCTCAGCCCCTCCCATCCCAACCCTCAGCTTCCCTCAGCACCTCCCATCCCAACCCTCAGCTGCTCTCAGCCCATCCCATCCCAACCTCAGCTTCCTCAGCCCCTCCCATCCCAACCCTCAGCTGCTCTCAGCCCCGCCCATCCCAACCCCTCAGCTTCCTCAGCCCCTCCCATCCCAACCCTCAGCTGCTCTCAGCCCATCCCATCCCAACCCTCAGCTTCCCTCAGCTCCTCCCATCCCAACCCCTCAGCTTCCCTCAGCCCCTCCCATCCCAACCCTCAGCTTCCCTCAGCCCTCCCATCCCAACCCCTCAGCTTCCCTCAGCCCCTCCCATCCCAACCCTCAGCTTCCTCAGCACCTGCCATCCCAACCTCAGCTGCTCTCAGCCCATCCCATCCCAACCCTCAGCTTCCCTCAGCCCCTCCCATCCCAACCCTCAGCTGCTCTCAGCCCCGCCCATCCCAACCCTCAGCTTCCCTCAGCCCCTCCCATCCCAACCATTTAACATTTACATTTAAGTCATTTAGCAGACGCTCTTATCCAGAGCGACTTACAAATTGGTGCATTCACCTTATGACCTCCAGTGGAACAGTAGTGCATCTAAATCTTTTCAGGGGGAGGGGGGGTGAGAGGGATTACTTTATCCTATCCTAGGTATTCCTTAAAGAGGTGGGGTTTCAGGTGTCTCCGGAAGGTGGTGATTGACTCCGCTGTCCTGGCGTCGTGAGGGAGTTTGTTCCACCATTGGGGGGCCAGAGCAGCGAACAGTTTTGACTGGGCTGAGCGGGAACTGTACTTCCTCAGTGGTAGGGAGGCGAGCAGGCCAGAGGTGGATGAACGCAGTGCCCTTGTTTGGGTGTAGGGCCTGATCAGAGCCTGGAGGTACTGAGGTGCCGTTCCCCTCACAGCTCCGTAGGCAAGCACCATGGTCTTGTAGCGGATGCGAGCTTCAACTGGAAGCCAGTGGAGGGAGCGGAGGAGCGGGGTGACGGAGAGAACTTGGGAAGGTTGAACACCAGACGGGCTGCGGCGTTCTGGATGAGTTGTAGGGGTTTAATGGCACAGGCAGGAGCCCAGCCAACAGCGAAGTTGCAGTAATCCAGACGGGAGATGACAAGTGCCTGGATTAGACCTGCGCCGCTTCCTGTGTGAGGCAGGGTCACTCTGCGGATGTTGTAGAGCATGAACCTACAGGAACGGGCCACCGCCTTGATGTTAGTTGAGAACGACAGGGTGTTGTCCAGGATCACGCCAAGGTTCTTAGCGCTCTGGGAGGAGGACACAATGGAGTTGTCAACCGTGATGGCGAGATCATGGAACGGGCAGTCCTTCCCCGGGAGGAAGAGCAGCTCCGTCTTGCCGAGGTTCAGCTTGAGGTGGTGATCCGTCATCCACACGGATATGTCTGCCAGACATGCAGAGATGCGATTCGCCACCTGGTCATCAGAAGGGGAAAGGAGAAGATTAATTGTGTGTCGTCTGCATAGCAATGATAGGAGAGACCATGTGAGGTTATGACAGAGCCAAGTGACTTGGTGTATAGCGAGAATAGGAGAGGGCCTAGAACAGAGCCCTGGGGGACACCAGTGGTGAGAGCACGTGGTGTGGAGACGGATTCTCGCCACGCCACCTGGTAGGAGCGACCTGTCAGGTAGGACGCAATCCAAGCGTGGGCCGCGCCGGGAGATGCCCAACTCGGAGAGGGTGGAGAGGAGGATCTGATGGTTCACAGTATCAAGGCAGCCGATAGGTCTAGAAGGATGAGAGCAGAGGAGAGAGAGTTAGCTTTTAGCAGTGCGGAGGGCCTCCGTGATACAGAGAAGAGCAGTCTCAGTTGAATGACTAGTCTTGAAACCTGACTGATTTGGATCAAGAAGGTCATTCTGAGAGAGATAGCGGAGAGCTGGCCAAGGACGGCACGTTCAAGAGTTTTGGAGAGAAAAGAAAGAAGGGATACTGGTCTGTAGTTGTTGACATCGGAGGGATCGAGTGTAGGTTTTTTCAGAAGGGGTGCAACTCTCGCTCTCTTGAAGACGGAAGGGACGTAGCCAGCGGTCAGGGATGAGTTGATGAGCGAGGTGAGGTAAGGGAGGAGGTCTCCGGAAATGGTCTGGAGAAGAGAGGAGGGATAGGGTCAAGCGGGCAGGTTGTAGGGCGGCCGGCCGTCACAAGACGCGAGATTTCATCTGGAGAGAGAGGGGAGAAAGAGGTCAGAGCACAGGGTAGGGCAGTGTGAGCAGAACTAGCGGTGTCGTTTGACTTAGCAAACGAGGATCGGATGTCGTCGACCTTCTTTTCAAAATGGTTGACGAAGTCATCTGCAGAGAGGGGAGGAGGGGGAGGGGGAGGAGGATTCAGGAGGGAGGAGAAGGTTGCAAAGAGCTTCCTAGGGTTAGAGGCAGATGCTTGGAATTTAGAGTGGTAGAAAGTGGCTTTAGCAGCAGAGAGAGAAGAGGAAAATGTAGAGAGGAGGGAGGAAAGGATGTCAGGTCCGCAGGGGAGGCGAGTTTTCCTCCATTTCCGCTCGGCTGCCCGGAGCCCTGTTCTGTGAGCCTCGCAATGAGTCGTCGAGCCACGGAGCGGGAGGGGAGGACCGAGCCGGCCTGGAGGATAGGGGACATAGAGAGTCAAAGGATGCAGAAAGGGAGGAGAGGAGGGGTTGAGGAGGCAGAATCAGGAGATAGGTTGGAGAAGGTTTGAGCAGAGGGAAGAGATGATAGGATGGAAGAGGAGAGAGTAGCGGGGAGAGAGAGCTAAGGTTGGGACGGCGCGATACCATCCGAGTAGGGGCAGTGTGGGAAGTGTTGGATGAGAGCGAGAGGGAAAAGGATACAAGGTAGTGGTCGGAGACTTGGAGGGGAGTTGCAACGAGGTTAGTGGAAGAACAGCATCTAGTAAAGATGAGGTCGAGCGTATTTCCTGCCTTGTGAGTAGGGGGGAAGGTGAGAGGGTGAGGTCAAAAGAGGAGAGGAGTGGAAAGAAGGAGGCAGAGAGGAATGAGTCAAAGGTAGGCGTGGGGAGGTTAAAGTCGCCCAGAACTGTGAGAGGTGAGCCGTCCTCAGGAAAGGAGCTTATCAAGGCATCAAGCTCATTGATGAACTCTCCGAGGGAACCTGGAGGGCGATAAATGATAAGGATGTTAAGCTTGAAAGGGCTGGTAACTGTGACAGCATGGAATTCAAAGGAGGCGATAGACAGATGGGTAAGGGGAGAAAGAGAGAATGACCACTTGGGAGAGATGAGGATCCCGGTGCCACCACCCCGCTGACCAGAAGCTCTCGGGGTGTGCGAGAACACGTGGGCAGACGAAGAGAGAGCAGTAGGAGTAGCAGTGTTGTCTGTGGTGATCCATGTTTCCGTCAGTGCCAAGAAGTCGAGGGACTGGAGGGAGACATAGGCGGAGATGAACTCTGCCTTGTTGGCCGCAGATCGGCAGTTCCAGAGGCTACCGGAGACCTGGAACTCCACGTGGGTCGTGCGCGCTGGGACCACCAGATTAGGTGGCACGGCCACGCGGTGTGGGAGCGTTTGTATGGTCTGTGCAGAGAGGAGAGAACAGGGATAGACAGACACATAGTTGACAGGCTACACAAGAGGCTACGCTAATGCAAAGGAGATTGGAATGACAAGTGGACTACACGTCACGAGTGTTCAGAGAGTTAAGCTTACGTAGCAAGAATCTTATTGACTAAAAATGATTAAAATGGTACAGTACTGCTGAAGTAGGCTAGCTGGCAGAGGCTGCGTTGTTGACTAAGTAGGCATTGGCTGCGTTGTTGACACTACACTAATCAAGTCGTTCCGTTGAGTGTAATAGTTTCTACTGTGCTGCTATTCGGGCTAGCTGGCTAGCTAGCAGTGTTGATTACGCTACGCTTGCGTTAAAAGAACGACAATAGCTGGCTAACTAACCTAGGAAATCGCTCTAGGCTACACAATTATCTTTGATACAAAGACGGCTGTGTAGCTAGCTATGTAGCTAGCTACGATCAAACAAATCAAGCCGTTGTACTGTAATGAAATGAAATGAAAAATGTGATACTACCTGTGGAGCGAAGCGAAATGCGACCGGATTGTTGAGTGCAGAAGTTCTGTTCGGTAGACGTTGGCTAGCTGTTGGCTAGCTAGCAGAGTCTCCTATGTTAAGGACGACATAAAACTACACACTCTAAACTACACAATTATCTTGGGTACGAAGACAGCAAAGACAACTATGTCTTTGCTGTCTCAGCTGCTCTCAGCCCATCCCATCCCAACCCTCAGCTTCCCTCAGCTCCTCCCATCCCAACCCTCAGCTTCCCTCAGCCCCTCCCATCCCAACCCTCAGCTTCCCTCAGCCCCTCCCATCCCAACCCTCAGCTTCCTCAGCCCCTCCCATCCCAACCCCTCAGATGCTCTCAGCCCCTCCCATCCCAACCTCAGCTTCCTCAGCCCCTCCCATCCCAACCCTTCCTCAGCTCCCATCCCAACCTCAGCCCCTCCCATCCCAACCCTCAGCTTCCTCCCAACCCTCAGCCCCTCCCATCCCAACCCTCAGCTTCCCTCAGCCCCTCCCCCATCCCAACCCTCAGCTTCTCTCAGCCCCTCCCATCCCAACCCTCAGCTTCCTCAGCCCCTCCCATCCCAACCCTCAGCTTCCTCAGCCCCTCCCATCCCAACGCTCAGCTCTCTCAGCTCCTCCCCCTCCCATCCCAACCCAGCTCAGCTTCCCAACAGCCCTCAGCCCTCCCATCCCAACCCTCAGCTTCCTCAGCCCCTCCCATCCCAACCCTCAGCTTCCCTCAGCCCCTCCCATCCCAACCCTCAGCTTCTCTCAGCCCCTCCCATCCCAACCCTCAGCTTCCCTCAGCCCCTCCCATCCCAACCTCAGATGCTCTCAGCCCCTCCCATCCCAACCCTCAGCTTCCTCAGCCCCTCCCATCCCAACCCTCAGCTTCCCTCAGCCCCTCCCATCCCAACCCTCAGCTTCCCTCAGCCCCTCCCATCCCAACCCCTCAGCTTCCCAACCCTCAGCCCCTCCCATCCCAACCCTCAGCTTCTCTCAGCCCCTCCCATCCCAACCCTCAGCTTCCCTCAGCCCCTCCCATCCCAACCCTCAGCTTCTCTCAGCCCCTCCCATCCCAACCCTCAGCTTCCCTCAGCCCCTCCCAACCCTCATCCCAACCCCAACCAGCTTCCCTCAGCCCATCCCATCCCAACCCTCAGCTTCCTCAGCCCCTCCCATCCCAACCCTCAGCTTCTCTCAGCCCATCCCACCTCTCTCTGCTGGCCACCCTTTTCAGGTTTCTACGCAACATCTATCTTTCAACTATGCTGTGATGTTTAACGTACAATTTCAATCTATCTAATCGAATAGAATCCACAGATTGTGAGTTGAAGATCAATACTTTTACTAAGAGTATTAGTATATTAGTAACTGACTGACCCGATCTCTCCAGGTCTCATAACAGTACTATTTCTCAGGTCAATTTTAGATCAATGCTATGCATTATCAGCCATACCTGAACCTGAGACCAGAAACAGGCTACATGAGGGCAATGCCAAAATAAATGGTCTATTGATTATATTGTATCCTCACGACAAAAATCTGCAGAGCTTTGATGATTTTATGCCCCAAATATTCAACATTTTGTTGGTGGCAAGAATTGTATATAATAGTTTTAGCTGAAAAGCACGAATCCTTGAATCTTACGTTGTTTTATATATATCAACTCATTCACCCTGTACCATGGAATCATTACATCACAAATCACTACTATCTGTATGGCACAGATTGCAAAATCTGAGGACCAAGTTGTGATCCTTTATATTGGGCAGACAGACCAGTTCCCCACCTCCTCCCACCTGCCTCCTCCAGTATTGATCCTTTATATTGGGCAGACAGACCAGTTCCCTCCCTCCTCCCGCTGCCACCTGCCTCCTCCAGTTGTGATCCTTTATATTGGGCAGACAGACCAGTTCCCCACCTCCTCCCACCTGCCTCCTCCAGTTGTGATCCTTTATATTGGGCAGACAGACCAGTTCCCTACCTCCTCCAGTATTGATCCTTTATATTGGGCAGACAGACCAGTTCCCTACCTCCTCCTCCTACCTCCTACTGCTGCCTACCTCCTCCTCCAGTATTGATCCTTTATATTGGGCAGACAGACCAGTTCCCTACCTCCTCCAGTATTGATCCTTTATATTGGGCAGACAGACCAGTTCCCTACCTCCTCCTGCTGCCTACCTCCTCCTCCAGTTGTGATCCTTTATATTGGGCAGACAGACCAGTTCCCTACCTCCTCCAGTATTGATCCTTTATATTGGGCAGACAGACCAGTTCCCTACCTCCTCCTGCTGCCTACCTCCTCCTCCAGTTGTGATCCTTTATATTGGGCAGGCAGACCAGTTCCCTACCTCCTCCCGCTGCCACCTGCCTCCTCCAGTTGTGTTCCTTTATATTGGGCAGACAGACCAGTTCCCTACCTCCTCCCGCTGCCACCTGCCTCCTCCAGTTGTGATCCTTTATATTGGGCAGACAGACCAGTTCCCCACCTCCTCCCGCTGCCACCTGCCTCCAGTTTTGGGGCAATGCTGTAATCAATTGGTTGTACTCTTGGATTGAGCAGACCTTCCCATACAATTCTGATAACTCCAATTTATAACTCCAATTTACAATATCATGTAAGAACAAAATACCCTTTTCAAACATCTTTCCCATAAATACAGGTATTTTATCAACCAGCACATTTAAGTTCAGCCATAATATTTGTTGTAATATTTGTTCTCTCTTTTCAGGGGGATGACATTGAAATTGTAGCCAGCTCTGCTATGCTTGTTTGAAAAAGCATTTTCAAAAAAAGCATTTTCAATTCATCTAAAATGAGACATGGCAATCTGCACCAAAGGGAAACTCTGCACCAAAGGGAAACTCTGCACCAAGGGGAAAATCTGCACCAAAGGGAAACTCTGCACCAAGGGAAACTCTGCACCAAGGGGAAAATCTGCACCAAAGGGAAACTCTGCACCAAGGGGAAAATCTGCACCAAGGGGAAAATGCAATTTTTAACAATGGAAGAGCTTTTCTTAGTGATCTACTTGAGAACCATTTCGGGTTTAAGTAAAACATTTGAATAAGTGAAGCTTTTAGAGAGGTTTAGTGCTTTTAAATGTAATAATCTCAACCCACCCAATTCATAGTCATTATATAGATAGGCACGCTTTTATCAAGGCACAAGGCAAGACACAGGAGGCAGACACAGGAGGCAGATGGTTGGAGTCTGCTTGATAGAGCTGCTAACCTTAGCTAGCTAGTTTAAGCTGCTAGCCATCAAGCTAACGAAGATAACTAATCATGAAATGTCTCTTCTCATGGAGGCCTCGTAGGAGTTTACTACGTATTTGCTACGGTATTTTCCGGGAAACTGTGGACGACCGGACTTTCAGTGCAACAACTGCCAACTTGCAGAGGACTACAGGACCAAGCAAATCTCAGGATGAACGTCATTCCGATATGGGGAGAGTATCACCACCCTATCTCTACACTGACTGACTAGCTTCACAGGGACCTCTCACCAGGGAAATCTGCCTACGAAAAATGGAAACAGGACCAATGCTTCTAGAGAACCTACCAGATGCCACAGTCTCCGATCTCGCGCGCCATCGTCCTCTGACCTGTTTCCAACCCAGAGGGATCCTACCTGGGGTTCAGATTTTCACAGTTGCCATGGGCTGACGTTGTCGTAGTCCATGTGGGGTCAAATGACATTAGGAGGGCTAGCTCCAACAGCTGAAAATTGATTTTAATGAACTGATGCTAGCTCTGAAAGATTCCAAAAAGCGGCCAATTATTTCAGGCCCAGTACATTACTAGGCAGTGGCTGTAAACGATTCAGCAGGCACTGGCATTACACTTCTGGCTCAAAGACTACTGTAGCTTTTATAGATAACTGTGTCACCTTTTGGAAACAGACGATGCTCGACAGGAATGATGGAGTGCATCCAAATCATCTTGGCTAGTGGACAATGACTTATCAGTGACCCAAGCCCTGCTCAGATAATCCCTACCATTGAGACAATGATTTATCAGTGACCCAAGCCCTGCTCAGATAATCTCTACCATTGAGACAATGACTTATCAGTGACCCATGACTCAGATAATCCCTACCATTGAGACAATGACTTATCAGTGACCCAAGCCCTGCTCAGATAATCCCTACCATTGAGACAATGATTTATCAGTGACCCAAGCCCTGCTCAGATAATCCCTACCATTGAGACAATGACTTATCAGTGACCCAAGCCCTGCTCAGATAATCCCTACCATTGAGACAATGATTTATCAGTGACCCAAGCCCTGCTCAGATAATCCCTACCATTGAGACAATGATTTATCAGTGACCCAAGCCCTGCTCACCCAACTGAGACCCTGCTCAGATAATCCCTACCACTGAGACAATGATTTATCGGTGACCCAAGCCCTGCTCAGATAATCCCTACCACTGAGACAATGATTTATCGGTGACCCAAGCCCTGCTCAGATAATCCCTACCACTGAGACAATGATTTATCGGTGACCCAAGCCCTGCTCAGATAATCCCTACCATGTAAGTAACCTAATTTATGTCCCTCTAACTTCCCTGAATGCCTCTGTCAATCCTACAGCTATATTATGCAGTAAGCATGCACCTATTAACTTGAGTTATACTGTTAGCACTGAGGCGGAGTGCCCTAGTAGGAAGTCTATTGTGTGCATCCCAGCCTGCACTATCAGCTCAAAACATAAATATCACTGTTAAATCTACCTCTGATAAGCTTCCCAGTAAAGCAATAAAAACAAAATAGCCCACATTAACATAGGTAACCTAAGACACAAGGTTCATTAAAATCGATAACTTGCTAGTAACAGATAACTTGCATTATACTGACTATCTCTGAAACTCACTTAGATAATACCTTTGATGATACAGTGGTAGCAATACAAAGACTCAGAGCTAGAAAATGGTATATCATAACAGTACACTACAGTTGAGGAACAATGGGAAAGTGCTTCTGCTTTGAAAGTTGATCAACTTGTAAACTCACTTTTGAGAAAATGGCCTTTGAATGTTTTTGGTACCTACTGGAGAGCTCTTCTTTGTCTACACCCATTCAGCATCGTTCACACCCTCTTAAGCCTAAACCCCACCCATCTCTTTAAGGATTCACATGAGAGGCCATGTACTAAACAACCAAGGATTTCAAGACTAAAGGCTGGTTTAAACTACGGGTGTGTTCGTACATTTAATCTGGAGTGCCAGAGTGTGCTCAGAGAGTGCGCGTTCGTAAACTCAAAGCGTTGTCAGTTTGTAAATTCAGAGTGTTTTGCTCTCGGAGCGTTCAGAGAGCACACTGGACCCTCTGGCCGAGGAGTTGGGTTGATCGGAGCGTTCAGAGAACACACTGGACCCTCTGGCCGAGGAGTTGGGTTGATCGGAGCGTTCAGAGAGCACACTGGACCCTCTGGCCGAGGAGTTGGGTTGATCGGAGCGTTCAGAGAGCACACTGGACCCTCTGGCCGAGGAGTTGGGTTGATCGGAGCATTCAGAGAGCACACTGGACCCTCTGGCCGAGGAGTTGGGTTGATCGGAGCGTTCTGAGAGCACACTGGACCCTCTGGCCGAGGAGTTGGGTTGATCGGAGCGTTCAGAGAGCACACTGGACCCTCTGGCCGAGGAGTTGGGTTGATCGGAGCGTTCTGAGAGCACACTGGACCCTCTGGCCGAGGAGTTGGGTTGATCGGAGCGTTCAGAGAACACACTGGACCCTCTGGCCGAGGAGTTGGGTTGATCGGAGCGTTCAGAGAGCACACTGGACCCTCTGGCCGAGGAGTTGGGTTGATCGGAGCGTTCAGAGAGCACACTGGACCCTCTGGCCGAGGAGTTGGGTTGATCGGAGCGATCAGAGAGCACACTGGACCCTCTGGCCGAGGAGTTGGGTTGATCGGAGCGTTCAGAGAGCACACTGGACCCTCTGGCCGAGGAGTTGGGTTGATCGGAGCGTTCAGAGAGCACACTGGACCCTCTGGCCGAGGAGTTGGGTTGATCGGAGCGTTCAGAGAACACACTGGACCCTCTGGCCGAGGAGTTGGGTTGATCGGAGCGTTCTGAGAGCACACTGGACCCTCTGGCCGAGGAGTTGGGTTGATCGGAGCGTTCAGAGAGCACACTGGACCCTCTGGCCGAGGAGTTGGGTTAATTGGAGCGTTCTGAGAGCACACTGGACCCTCTGGCCGAGGAGTTGGGTTGATCGGAGCGTTCTGAGAGCACACTGGGCGCTCTGGCCGAGGAGTTGGGTTGATCGGAGCGTTCTGAGAGCACACTGGACCCTCTGGCCGAGGAGTTGGGTTGATCGGAGCGTTCAGAGAACACACTGGACCCTCTGGCCGAGGAGTTGGGTTGATCGGAGCGTTCAGAGAACACACTGGACCCTCTGGCCGAGGAGTTGGGTTGATCGGAGCGTTCTGACCTAACAGCAGTCAGCACTAACTGGCTAACATTGGCCTCTGGACACAAATGAGAGAACAGCTCACTTTGACCATTGACCGCCTAGCAGAGCTGGTTAGGCAGTTTCGTGTTAACCAGAGCGTTGGTGACTGTAACTGTGGTGCTGGAAACAATTTACCTACGGGGTTTTTTGGAACGTTGGCCATATTCGGAGCGTATTCAACGGTGAGAGCGTATTCACTGGACCCTGTTGGCGTATTCGAGGGTGTTGAGCGTATTCAACGGGTGTTGAGCGTCGTAGTTTGCTGACTTTTTCAGAGAGCTAAACCAACTGGCTCCTTTTATTCCAGATGGAGTTTGTTATTAAAGCATATGGAAGTTGACATGTTCACAGAAGGCATTTCTGCCCCCCAAAAAAATTATTTAAAAAAGTTTACATTCTATTGGCTCTCCTGTGAGTAGGGACACATGACACTGCCTTTCTGAACCGAGTCACATATGGCTACAGGTTCATCTGCCTCTCCTAAAGCCCATTCTGGTGGGACCTCTAGACCACCAGTGCCAACAGTCAGTATCTGGATAACATGTGTGAAATGCTTGATATTGTATGTGATATCAACAGAGAGCATATTTTCATGGTGACCCATTGACTGGCTTTCAATTAAACTGCCCACTCGAGAAAAAGCTTCACACTGGTGCCTTCAACCTGGTTCAAGTTATAAGTCAACCTACCAGACAAACAGCACAGGAATGAAGTCATCACATGTATTCATCACATCTTTACAAATGCAGCAGAAATGAGCTTGAAAGCAGGATCCAGATCCATAGGATGTTGTGATCACAATATAGTAGCCACATCTAGGAAAACCAACGTTCTGGGCCTAATATAGTGTATAAGGAGGCTGGGTCTAATATAGTGTATAAGAGGACAGGCTGGGCCTAATATAGTGTATAAGAGGACAGGCTGGGCCCAAGAGGTCAGGCTGGGCCTAATATAGTGTATAAGAGGTCAGGCTGGGCCTAATATAGTGTATAAGAGGTCAGGCTGGGTCTAATATAGTGTATAAGAGGTCAGGCTGGGCCTAATATAGTGTATAAGAGGTCAGGCTGGGTCTAATATAGTGTATAAGAGGACAGGCTGGGCCTAATATAGTGTATAAGAGGACAGGCTGGGCCTATAAGAGGACAGGCTGGGCCTAATATAGTGTATAAGAGGACAGGCTGGGCCTAATATAGTGTATAAGAGGACAGGCTGGGCCTAATATAGTGTATAAGAGGACAGGCTGGGCTAATATAGTGTATAAGAGGACAGGCTGGGCCTAATATAGTGTATAAGAACAGGCTGGGCCTTATGAGTGTATAAGAGGACAGGCTGGGCCTAATATAGTGTATAAGAGGTGGTTAGGCTGGGCCTAATATAGTGTATAAGAGGTCAACTGGCTGGGCTGTAACTATAGTGTATAAGAGGACAGGCTGGGTCTAATTTATAGTGTATAAGAGGACAGGCTGGGCCTTCAATATAGTGTATAAGAGGACAGGCTGGGTTACTCTAATATAGTGTATAAGAGGACAGGTTGGCATAAGTGTATAAGAGGTCATACAATAAGTTTTGTAGTGATTCCCATGTTGTTGATGTAAAGAATAATTGTTGTTCTGTGGTGTGTAATGAGGAGCAACCATTTGACACATTTATGAAATTTGCTCATCCCAGTTACTAATAAGCTCGTACCAATTATGAAATTGACTTTACAAACAAATTGTGTATTGATAAGGAATTGAAAAAATGGTATGGTTGAGAAGGATTAGGCAAAAGGAAATGGCAAATAAGTCTGGCTGCAAGCCGATTGGCAAACATATTGTAAGTTGAGAATTGTGACTAAAACTTTACAAAAAAAGAAGAATAACGCTACATTATGAAACAAAGATAAATTATGTAAAGAATGATAGTAAAAAAGCTTTGGAGCACCTGAGCAAAAAAAGGCTAAATTAGGATCATTCATTGAATCAGATGCATTCATCCCAAAACCCACTGATATTGCCAACTACTTTAATGATTATTTTATTGCCACGATTATCAAATTTATGCATGACATGCCAAAAACACCTTCTGGAAAGTGTGGCCCGGAGGGAAGCTAAAGTAATTCCAGCTACCCAAGAATAGCAAAGCCCCTGACTCAAACAACCAATCAGCCTGTTATCAACTCTTTGTAAAAAATGTTGATATCTCTGTGTGATGTGTGTGTGCGTGCGTGCGTGCGTGCGTGCGTGCGTGGTGCGTGCATTGTGTGTGTGTGTGTACACTCCCCTTGACTCCAGATCTCCTTATTGAACATAACGGTGCTAAAGGTGCCAGATAATCCAGACTGACCTCTTAACCTTCACACACAAAACGCACAATGAGTCTGTCTGGTCTGTGTAGTAGACTCGTACCATAAACAGACGCCTATAGGTATACACAGTGTGTAGATATTAAATAGGAGCAGTGTGTTTACAGCCAACCAGCAGGATATTCTGGGACAGAAATACACTAAGCATCTTCAGTGTTGCTGTGTAGTTTTCACCTTCAACATGTGACACTCTGAAACGACAGCAGGAATTTTCCTGTTTTATTTCTGTTCTTGTTGTTTTTGTTGCATGTTTTATGGTTTGCAGTCCACGTAAACCAAAGACAAATGTATATATAAAAATACAAAATAAAAGATCATTTTGACAGTACAGTACCATAACAGTACAGTACCATAACAGTACAGTACCAGTAACATAACAGTACAGTAACATAACAGTACAGTACCATAACAGTACAGTACCATAACAGTACAAATACCATAACATAACAGTACAGTACCATAACAGTACAGTACCATAACAGTAGTACCATAACAGTACAGTACCATAACAGTACCATAACAGTACAGTACAGTACCATAACAGTAGTACCATAACAGTACAGTACCATAACAGTACAGTACCATAACAGTACAGTACCATAACAGTAGTACCATAACAGTACAGTACCATAACAGTAGATAACAGTACAGTACCAGTAACAGTACAGTACCATAACAGTACAGTACCATAACAGTGTACCATAACAGTACAGTACCATAACAGTACAGTACCATAACAGTACAGTACCATAACATACAGTACAGTACCATAACAGTACAGTACAGTACATAACAGTACCATAACAGTACAGTAACCATAACAGTACATAACATAGTACCATAAGAGTACAGTACCATAACAGTACAGTACCATAACAGTACAGTACCATAACAGTACAGTACCATACCATAACAGTACAGTACCATAACAGTACAGTACCATAACAGTACAGTACAGTACCATAACAGTACAGTACCATAACAGTACCATAAGAGTACAGGCCATAACAGTACAGTACCATAACAGTACAGTACCATAACAGTACAGTACCATAACAGTACCATAACAGTACAGTACCATAACAGTACAGTACCATAACAGTACAGTACCATAACAGTACAGTACCATAACAGTACAGTACCATAACAGTACAGTAACATAACAGTACCATAACAGTACAGTACCATAACAGTACAGTACCATAACAGTACAGTACCATAACAGTACAGTAACAGTACCATAACAGTACAGTACAGGCAGTACAGTACCATAACAGTACAGTACCATAACATAATAACAGTACAGTACCATAACAGTACAGTACCATAACAGTACCATAACAGTACAGTACCATAACAGTACAGTACCATAACAGTACCTACCATAACAGTACAGTACCATAACAGTAGTACAGGCAGTACCATAACAGTACAGTACCATAACAGTACAGTACCATAACAGTACAGTACCAGTACAGTACTAACAGTATAACAGTACAGTAACATAACAGTACAGTACATAACAGTACAGTACCATAACAGGACAGGCAGTACAGTACAGTACCATAACAGTACAGTACCATAACAGTAGTACCATAACAGTACAGTACCATAACAGTACAGTACCAGGCAGTGGTACCATAACAGTACAGTGTACCATAACAGTACAGGCTAACAGGTACCATAACAGTACAGTACCATAACAGTACAGTATAACAGTACAGTACAGTACCATAACAGTACCATAACAGTACAGTATAAGAGTACATACAGGCTAACAGTACAGTACCATAACAGTACAGTACCATAACAGTACAGTACCATAACAGTACCATAACAGTACAGTACCATAACAGTACAGTACATAACAGTACCATAACAGTACAGTACCATAACAGTACAGTACCATAACAGTACCATAACAGTACCATAACAGTACAGTACCATAACAGTACCATAACAGTACAGTACAGTACCATAACAGTACAGTACCATAACAGTACAGTACTGTACCATAACAGTACAACAATAACAGTACAGTACAAACAGTACAGTACCATAACAGTACATTACCATGAACAGTACAGTACCCAGTACAGTACCATACAGTACCATAACAGTACAGTACAGTACCATAACAGTTACAGTACCATAACAGTACAGTACATAACAGTACAACAGTACCATAACAGTACAGTACCATAACAGTGATAACAGTAATACCATAACAGTACAGTAAAATGGTAGTACAGTACAGTAATGACAGTACATTACAGTACCATAACAGTACAGTACAGTACCAAACAGTAAATAACAGTACAGTACAGTACCATAACAGTACAGTACAGTACAGTACAGTAATCCATAACAGTAAAAGTACATAACCATAACAGTACAGTACCATAACAGTACAGTACCATAGCAGTACAGTAATAACAGTACAGTACCATAACAGTACAGTACCATAACAGTACAGTAATAACAGTACAGTACCATAACAGTACAGTACCATAACAGACAGTAATAACAGTACAGTACCATAACAACCAGAACAGTACCATAACAGTACAGTACATAACAGTACAGTACAACAGTAACATAAAGTACAGTACCATAACAGTACAGTAAATAACAGTACCATAACAGTAGTACCATAAATAAAGTACAGTACCATAACAGTAGCAAAAAACAGTACAAAATAACCAGTACCCATAACATTCAGTGACCATAACAGATGGCTAACATTACATAACAGTACCATAACAGTACCCATAACAGTACATATTAACAACAGTACTTTAATGATTATTTAACAGTTACAGTACCATAACAGTACAGTACCATAACAAATTTATGCCATAACAGTGCCAACATACACCTACCATAAAAGTACAGTACCATAACAGTACAGTACCATAACAGTACAGTACCATAACAGTACAGTACCATAACAGTACAGTACCAGTACCATAACAATTAAGTACCATAACAGTACAGTAACATACAGTACAGTACCATAACAGTACAGTACCATAACAGTACAGTACCATAACAGTACAGTACAGTACCATAACAGTACAGTACCATAACAGTACAGTACCCATAACAACAGTAACATAACAGTACAGTACCATAACAGTACAGTACCATAACAGTACAGTACCATAACAGTACGTAAATAACAGTACAGTACCATAACAGTACAGTAACCATAACAGTACAGTACCATAACAGTACAGTACCATAACAGTACAGTAACATAACAGTACCATAACAGTACAGTACCATAACACCATAACAGTACAGTACCATAACAGTACAGTACCATAACAGTACAGTACCATAACAGTACAGTACCATAACAGTACAGTAACAGTACCATAACAGTACATAACAGTACAGTAGTACATAACAGTACCACAGTACAGTATCAGTCCATAACAGTACAGTAACATAACAGTACAGTACCATAACAGTACAGTACCATAACAGTACAGTACCATAACAGTACAGTACCATAACAGTACAGTACCATACAGTGCAGTACATAACAAAACAGTACAGTACCATAACAGTACAGTACCATAACAGTACAGTACCATAACAGTACAGTACCATAACAGTACAGTACCATAACAGTACAGTACATAACAGTACAGTACCATAACAGTACAGTACCATAACAGTACAGTACCATAACAGTACAGTACCATAACACAGTACCATAACAGTACAGTACCATAACAGTACAGTAACAGTACTAACAGTACAGTACCATAACAGTACAGTACTTCAGTAACAGTACAGTACCATAACAGTACAGTACAGTTTTTCATAACAGTACAGTACATAACAGTACAGTAACATAACAGTAGGTAGATAACAGTACAGTACCATAACAGTACCATAACAGTACAGTACCATAACAGTACAGTACCATAACAGTTGTAACAGTTTAACAGTACAGTACCATAACAGTACAGTAACCATAACAGTACATAACGTACAGTACCATAACAGTACAGTACCATAACAGTACCACAGTAAAGTACAGTAACAGTAAAGTACCATAACAGTACAGTACCATAACAGTACAGTACCATAACAGTACCATAACAGTACAGTACAGTACCATAACAGTACAGTACCATAACAGTACAGTACCATAACAGTACAGTACCATAACAGTACAGTAACAGTACCATAACAGTACAGTACCATAACAGTACAGTACCATAACAGTACAGTACCATAACAGTACAGTACCATAACAGTACAGTACCATAACAGTACAGTACCATAACAGTACAGTACCATAACAGTACAGTACCATAACAGTACAGTACCATAACAGTACAGTACCATAACAGTACAGTACCATAACAGTACAGTACCATAACAGTACAGTACCATAACAGTACAGTACCATAACAGTACAGTACAGTACCATAACAGTACAGTACCATAACAGTACAGTACAGTACCATAACAGTACAGTACCATAACAGTACAGTACCATAACAGTACAGTACCATAACAGTACAGTACCATAACAGTACAGTAACAGTACCATAACAGTACAGTACAGTACCATAACAGTACAGTACAGTACCATAACAGTACAGTACCATAACAGTACAGTACCATAACAGTACAGTACCATAACAGTACAGTAACAGTACCATAACAGTACAGTACATAACAGTACAGTACCATAACAGTACAGTACCATAACAGTACAGTACCATAACAGTACAGTACCATAACAGTACAGTACCATAACAGTACAGTACAGTACCATAACAGTACAGTACCATAACAGTACAGTACCATAACAGTACAGTACCATAACAGTACAGTACCATAACAGTACAGTAACAGTACCATAACAGTACAGTACAGTACCATAACAGTACAGTACAGTACCATAACAGTACAGTACCATAACAGTACAGTACAGTACAGTACCATAACAGTACAGTACCATAACAGTACAGTACCATAACAGTACCATAACAGTACAGTACCATAACAGTACCATAACAGTACAGTACCATAACAGTACCATAACAGTACAGTACCATAACATAACAGTACAGTACCATAACAGTACAGTACCATAACAGTACAGTACAGTACCATAACAGTACAGTACCATAACAGTACCATAACAGTACAGTACCATAACAGTACAGTACCATAACAGTACAGTACCATAACAGTACAGTACCATAACAGTACAGTACCATAACATTACCATAACAGTACCATAACAGTACCATAACAGTACAGTACCATAACAGTACAGTACATAACAGTGCAGTACCACAACAGTACAGTACCATAACAGTACAGTACAGTACCATAACAGTACAGTACCATAACAGTACAGTACCATAACAGTACAGTACCATAACAGTACATAACAGTACAGTACCATAACAGTACAGTACAGTACAGTACCATAACAGTACAGTACCATAACAGTACAGTACCATAACAGTACCATAACAGTACAGTACAGTACCATAACAGTACAGTACAGTACCATAACAGTACAGTACCATAACAGTACAGTACCATAACAGTACCATAACAGTACCATAACAGTACAGTACCATAACAGTACAGTACCATAACAGTACAGTACCATAACAGTACATAACAGTACCATAACATAACAGTACAGTACCATAACAGTACAGTACCATAACAGTACAGTACCATAACAGTACAGTACCATAACAGTACAGTACCATAACAGTACAGTACCATAACAGTACCATAACAGTACAGTACCATAACAGTACCATAACAGTACAGTACCATAACAGTACAGTACCATAACAGTACAGTACCATAACAGTACAGTACCATAACAGTACAGTACCATAACAGTACAGTACCATAACAGTACAGTACCATAACAGTACAGTACCATAACAGTACAGTACAGTACCATAACAGTACAGTACCATAACAGTACAGTACCATAACAGTACCATAACAGTACAGTACAGTACCATAACAGTGCAGTACCATAACAGTACAGTAACATAACAGTACAGTAACATAACAGTACCATAACAGTACAGTAACATAACAGTACAGTACCATAACAGTACCATAACAGTGCAGTACCATAACAGTACAGTAACATAACAGTACAGTACCATAACAGTACAGTAACATAACAGTACAGTACCATAGCAGTACAGTACCATAACAGTACAGTACCATAACAGTACAGTACCATAACAGTACAGTAACATAACAGTACAGTACCATAACAGAAGTACAGTACCATAACAGTACAGTAACATAACAGTACAGTACCATAACAGTACAGTACCATAACAGTACAGTACCATAACAGTACAGTACCATAACAGTACAGTACCATAACAGTACAGTACCATAACAGTACAGTACCATAACAGTACAGTACCATAACAGTACAGTAACATAACAGTACAGTACCATAACAGTACAGTAACATAACAGTACAGTACAGTACCATAACAGTACAGTAACATAACAGTACTGTAACATAACAGTACCATAGCAGTACAGTACCATAACAGTACAGTAACATAACAGTACCATAGCAGTACAGTAACATAACAGTACCATAACAGTACAGTAACAGTACAGTACCACAACAGTACAGTACCATAACAGTACAGTACCATAACAGTACAGTACCATAACAGTACAGTACCATAACAGTACCATAACAGTACAGTACCACAACAGTACAGTACCATAGCAGTACAGTACCATAACAGTACCATAACAGTACAGTACCATAACAGTACAGTAACATAACAGTACCATAACAGTACAGTACCACAACAGTACAGTAACATAACAGTACCATAACAGTACAGTACCACAACAGTACAGTAACATAACAGTACCATAACAGTACAGTACCACAACAGTACAGTAACATAACAGTACCATAACAGTACAGTAACATAACAGTACCATAACAGTACAGTACCACAACAGTACAGTAACATAACAGTACCATAACAGTACAGTACCATAACAGTACAGTAACATAACAGTACAGTACCATAACAGTACAGTAACATAACAGTACAGTACCATAACAGTACAGTACCATAACAGTGCAGTACCATAACAGTGCAGTACCATAACAGTACAGTACCATAACAGTGCAGTACCATAACAGTGCAGTACCATAACAGTACAGTAACATAACAGTACAGTAACATAACAGTACAGTACCATAACAGTACAGTACCATAACAGTGCAGTACCATAACAGTACAGTAACATAACAGTACAGTAACATAACAGTACCATAACAGTACAGTAACATAACAGTACAGTACCATAACAGTACCATAACAGTACAGTACCATAACAGTACAGTAACATAACAGTACAGTACCATAACAGTACAGTAACATAACAGTACAGTACCATAACAGTACAGTACCATAACAGTACAGTACCATAACAGTACAGTACCATAACAGTACAGTACAGTACCATAACAGTACAGTACCATAACAGTACAGTAACATAACAGTACAGTACCATAACAGTACAGTACCATAACAGTACAGTAACATAACAGTACAGTACCATAACAGTACAGTACCATAGCAGTACAGTACCATAACAGTACAGTACCATAACAGTAAAGTACCATAACAGTACAGTACCATAACAGTACAGTAACATAACAGTACAGTACCATAACAGTACAGTAACATAACAGTACAGTAACATAACAGTACCATAACAGTACAGTAACATAACAGTACAGTACCATAACAGTACCATAACAGTACAGTAACATAACAGTACCATAACAGTACAGTAACATAACAGTACAGTACCATAACAGTACAGTAACATAACAGTACAGTACCATAGCAGTACAGTACCATAACAGTACAGTACCATAACAGTACAGTACCATAACAGTACAGTAACATAACAGTACAGTACCATAACAGTACAGTAACATAACAGTACAGTACCATAGAAGTACAGTACCATAACAGTACAGTAACATAACAGTACAGTACCATAACAGTACAGTACCATAACAGTACAGTACCATAACAGTACAGTACCATAACAGTACAGTACCATAACAGTACAGTACCATAACAGTACAGTAACATAACAGTACAGTACCATAACAGTACAGTACCATAACAGTACAGTAACATAACAGTACAGTACCATAACAGTACAGTAACATAACAGTACAGTACAGTACCATAACAGTACAGTAACATAACAGTACAGTAACATAACAGTACCATAGCAGTACAGTACCATAACAGTACAGTAACATAACAGTACCATAGCAGTACAGTAACATAACAGTACCATAACAGCACATTAACAGTACAGTAACAGTACAGTACCATAACAGTACAGTACCATAGCAGTACAGTACCATAACAGTACAGTACCATAACAGTACCATAACAGTACAGTACCACAACAGTACAGTACCATAACAGTACCATAACAGTACAGTACCACAACAGTACAGTAACATAACAGTACCATAACAGTACAGTACCATAACAGTACAGTAACATAACAGTACCATAACAGTACAGTACCACAACAGTACAGTAACATAACAGTACAGTACCATAACAGTACCATAACAGTACAGTACCATAACAGTACAGTACCATAACAGTACAGTACCATAACAGTACAGTACCATAACAGTACCATAACAGTACAGTACCACAACAGTACAGTACCATAACAGTACAGTACCACAACAGTACAGTAACATAACAGTACAGTAACATAACAGTACAGTAACATAACAGTACCATAACAGTACAGTAACAGTACAGTAACATAACAGTACAGTAACAGTACAGTAACATAACAGTACAGTAACAGTACAGTAACATAACAGTACAGTACCATAACAGTACAGTAACAGTACAGTAACATAACAGTACAGTACCATAACAGTACAGTACCATGACATCACAGTTCCATAACAGTACAGTACCATAACAGTACAGTAACAGTACAGTACCATAACAGTACAGTAACATAACAGTACAGTACCATAACAGCACAGTAACATAACATAACAGTACAGTAACATAACAGTACAGTAACAGAACAGTAACAGAACAGTAACATAACAGTACAGTACCATAACAGTACAGTAACATAACAGTACAGTAACAGAACAGTAACAGAACAGTAACATAACAGTACAGTAACATAACAGTACAGTACCATAACAGTACAGTAACAGAACAGTAACAGAACAGTAACATAACAGTACAGTACCATAACAGTACAGTAACATAACAGTACCATAACAGTACAGTACCATAACAGTACAGTAACATAACAGTACAGTAACATAACAGAACATTACCATAACAGTACAGTAACAGTACAGTACCATAACAGTACAGTAACATAACAGTACAGTACCATAACAGTACAGTAACAGAACAGTAACAGAACAGTACCATAACAGTACAGTAACAGTACAGTACCATAACAGTACAGTACCATAACAGTACAGTAACATAACAGTACAGTACCATAACAGTACAGTAACATAACAGTACAGTACCATAACAGTACAGTAACATAACAGTACCATATCAGTACAGTAACATAACAGTACCATAACAGTACAGTAACATAACAGTACATTAACAGTACAGTAACATAACAGTACAGTAACATAACAGTACCATATCAGTACAGTAACATAACAGTACCATAACAGTACAGTAACATAACAGTACCATAACAGTACAGTAACAGTACAGTACCATAACAGTACAGTAACAGTACAGTACCATAACAGTACAGTACAGTACCATAACAGTACAGTAACATAACAGTACCATAACAGTACAGTAACATAACAGTACCATATCAGTACAGTAACATAACAGTACCATAACAGTACAGTAACATAACAGTACCATAACAGTACAGTACCATAACAGTACCATAACAGTACAGTAACATAACAGTACCATAACAGCACAGTAACATAACAGTACATTAACAGTACAGTAACAGTACAGTACCATAACAGTACAGTACCATAACAGTACATTAACAGTACAGTAACAGTACAGTACCATAACAGTACATTAACATAACAGTACAGTAACAGTACCATAACAGTACAGTAACATAACATAACAGTACAGTAACATAACAGTACAGTAACATAACAGTAACATAACAGTACAGTAACATAACAGTACAGTACCATAACAGTACAGTATAATACCATAACAGTACAGTATAGTAACATAACAGTACAGTACCATAACAGTACCATAACAGTACAGTATAATACCATAACAGTACAGTATAGTACCATAACAGTACAGTACCATAGCAGTACAGTACCATAACAGTACAGTAACAGCACAGTACAGTAACATAACAGTACAGTAACATAACAGTACAGTAACATAACAGTACAGTACAGTAACAGTACAGTACAGTACCATAACAGTACAGTAACATAACAGTACAGTAACATAACAGTACCATAGCAGTACAGTAACATAACAGTACAGTAACATAACAGTACCATAACAGTACAGTAACATAACAGTACAGTAACATAACAGTACCATAGCAGTACAGTAACATAACAGTACAGTAACATAACAGTACAGTACCATAGCAGTACAGTAACATAACATTACAGTAACATAACAGTACAGTAACATAACAGTACACTACAGTAACAGTACAGTAACATAACAGTACAGTAACAGTACAGTACTATAACAGTACAGTACCATAACAGTACAGTAACAGTACAGTACTATAACAGTACAGTAACAGTACAGTACCATAACAGTACAGTACAGTAACATAACAGTACAGTAACATAACAGTACCATAACAGTACAGTACCATAACAGTACAGTAACAGCACAGTACAGTAACATAACAGTACAGTAACATAACAGTACAGTAACAGCACAGTACAGTAACATAACAGTACAGTAACATAACAGTAAAGTAACATAACAGTACAGTACAGTACTACTTCGATATTTTTTTTCATAGGCAAGATTAGTAAATTTAGGCATAACATGCCAGCAACAGACGATGATACTACACATCCAAGTATATCTGACCAAATTATGAAAGACAAGCATTGTAATTTTGAATTCTATAAATTAAATGTGGAAGAGGTTATAAAGAAAAGTTTTTTATATTGCCACTCCTATTTGCTATATCTTCAATTTAAGCCTACTAGAAAGTGTGTGACCTCAGGCCTGGAGGGAAGCTAAAATTATTCCGCTACCCAAGAATAGTAAAGCCCCCTTTACTGGCTCAAATAGCCGACCAATCAGCCTGTTACCAACCCTTAGTAAACTTTTGGAAAAAATTGTGTTTTGTAGGGAAGGACATTCAACAAGCACAGCACTTACACAAATGACTGATGATTGGCTGAGAGAAATGTATGATAAAAAGAGTGTGGGGGCTGTCTTGTTAGACTTCAGTGCAGCTTTTGACATTATCGATCTCAGTCTGCTGCTGGCAAAAAGTATGTGTTATGGCTTTACACCCCCTGCTATACTATGGATAAAGAGTTACCTGTCTGACAGAACACAGAGGGTGTTCTTTATGTTCTTTATAATGGAAGCCACTCCAACATAATCCAGGTAGAATCAGGAATTCCCCAAGGCAGCTGTCTAGGCCCCTTACTTTTTTCAGTCTTTACTAACAAGCTTCCCACAATATGTTGGGTGAATTTTGGGAAATTCCTCCTGACAGAGCTGGTGTAACTGAGTCAGGTTTGTAGGCCTCCTCGTTTGCACACACTTTTTCAGTTCTGCCCACAGATTTTCTATAGCATTGAGGTCAGGGCTTTGTGATGGCCACTTCAATACCTTGACTTTGTTGTCCTTATTTTGCAACAACTTTGGAAGTATGCTTGGGGTCATTGTCCATTTGGAATACCCATTTGCGACCAAGCTTTAACTTCCTGCCTGATGTCTTGGGATGTTGCTTCAATATATCCACATAATTTTTTTTTTCATAACCAGACCCTTCTGCTGAAAAGCAACCCCACAACATGATGCTGAAACCAACGTGCTTCACAGTTGGGATGGTGTTCTTCGGCTTGCAAGCCTCCCCCTTTTCCTCCAAACATAATGATGGTCATTATGGTCAAACAGTTCTATTTCTGTTTCATCAGACCAAAGGACATTTCTCCAAAAAGTACGATCTTTGTCCCATGTGCAGTTGCAAACTGTAGTCTTGCTTTTTTATGGTGGTTTTGGAGCAGTGGCTTCTTCCTTGCTGACTGGCCTTTCAGGTTATGTCGATATAGGACTCATTTTACTGTGGATATAGATACTTTTATACCTGTTTCCTCCAGCATCTTCACAGGGTCCTTTGCTGTTGTTCTGGGATTGATTTGCACTTTTCACTTCCTGTTGAAAGTTATTCTTGAAAAGTGAGAAAATAACAAATTAACAACAACACCCTACTTGATAACACCTACTGCAGCCGCTGAAAACTAGCCGACAACAAAAGCTAGCTAGCTAGACCGTGGGAAAACTACTGCTCGCTATTGTGCAGTTGTCCTGTTGGCCTTCAAGAAGGCAGAAGTTTCCATAAGTTTTTGTAAAAACGGTCCAGCCATTAAGTCAAAATGTGATTGGTTGATTCCGCTGTCACTCCAAAATGTTGAATGGCAGATGCCTTTATCTGGCTTCTGATGGCTTAGCCAATGGCTGACTTAGCTAGCTGGATTTATCTCCCCAGAAACCAGCAAAGAAAAATCATGATTGGATCTTTTTTTCTCTTCATTTTTAACCCTTTCCTGTCCAACAAAAACAGAAGAGAATAAATCAGAACATAATTGAAAATAATAACATTATTATTATTATTTTATAAATCCTTAGCCCTTCTCTGAAGGCGTAGAAGGCCCTCATTGTTCCTGTCACATCCTGACCTTAGTTCCTTTTTTAGGTCTCTATTTTAGTTTGGTCAGGGCGTGAGTTGGGGTGGGCATTCTATGTTTTGTGTTCTATGTTTTCTATTTCTTTGTGTTTGGCCTGGCAGCTGGCAATCGTTGTCTCTGATTGAGAACCATACTTAGTTTTCCCACTCTTGTTTGTGGGTAGTTATTTTCTGCTAAGTGTATGTCACCTTGCAGAACTGGTTTGTTTCTTTCATTCACTTTGTTATTTAGTTTTGTGTGTTCAGTCTAATAAATTAACATGGACACTTACCACGCTGCATATTGGTCCGATCCTTCCTCCTCCTCCTCAGACGAAGAGGAGAAGCGTTACAGTTCCCCACTGTGTTTGGGTTAGTAATAATTTGTAGAGTGTCTCTATTTTACCTCAGCGTGTATGTTTTCACTATTCTGAATGTCTAAACAATCCAGATGTCCTTCTGAAATATGAACACAGAAATACTGGACATTTTGAACTCTTATGGTGCTGATTTGACAAAATTACAATCATGGTCTTGAATTGGACTCACATTGTTCTGGTCTTGGTCTCACTTTAGGTGGTCTCCAACACAACACTGGTAGATACTCTAACCATTAGATACCAGAATAGATGGTAGATACTGAGGCTGCTGTACTGCACATAAATCACCATGACAATACAGCATGACCCATCCCTGACCAGTCATCAGTCGTGCTTCAGCTGAGGAAGGAAGGAAGGAAGGAAGGAAGGAAGGAAGGAAGGAAGGAAGGAAGGAAGGAAGGAAGGAAGGAAGGAAGGAAGGAAGGAAGGAAGGAAGGAAGGAAGGAAGGAAGGAAGGAAGGAAGGAAGGAAGAGTGACTGAGTCAAACCTTTTGGGAGAAACAATGCTTTCATATTTGTCTCTGTAAAAAAATATTTGGTTGTCGCATCAGTCACTCGTCTGTCAGAGAGAGCAACACACTTGCACTAAATTTCAGTTGTGATTCTTCTTTAACCTTGGCATTCTCTATTCTGGTTTCCAGTTTGTTTCAGCCCTCTTGCCAACTCCTAGGTATTGTCATGCCAATGTTTGGTTTGCCAATGTCAATGAATCAGGCAAAAACACAAGCAGGTCTGAGACCAGGCTAGGCAGTCTCGTCAAAAACACAATCAGATCTGAGACCAGGCTAGGCAGTCTCATCAAAAACACAACCAGGTCTGAGACCAGGCTAGGCAGTCTTGTCAAAAACACAGCCAGGGGGGATCACGTGACCCTTGAACGAGATGGCCGCATGAACTAAGAGCTCCGCACAAGTAGTTTCCAATTCCTAATCTTACCTCCACTCCAAGTTCAAACTCATTTAGCTTTAGTAAGAAAAAGTCATGGCGGCTACAAAAGGTGACACTACAGGTGACATTTTTACCAGGACTCGAGTATTAGCGACGGAAAAAAGCCTCCAAGAAGAAGCTAGCTTCAGAAAAAACTAGCGCCATTAGCCAGGAGCAAGAGAACCCGTTCCCCCACGAGGCACAACGAATGCCAACCTCGCACTCTGTCGAAGACATCCTTTCTGAGTTGAGATCCCAACGTACAGAACTAAACACCAAATTAGATGCCATTAACTCTCAGCTCAGTGTGATAAGGGGCAAGATGACAATCCTGGAAAACGCTTTGCCTGACATCAACAACAAGATAACCATAAACGCGGGGCGCCTGGACGAGGCAGAGGGGCGAATCCTATCCATGGAAAACTTATTGACAGATGCCATGGAAACAATAGCATATGCTGAAAAGAAAATCGAGCATCTGGAAGAGAAAACAGAGGACCTGGAAAACAGGGGGCGAAGGAATAATTGTGTTCTATTCAATCTGGGCGAAAAAGAAGAGGGAAACATGCCACTGATCCGCTACCTGCAAGACAAACTTCCCGAGTGGCTCCACATGTCCACCGACAGGCCCATAGAACTCGAGAGAGCTCACCGAGCACTGAGGCCCCCACCAGCAGCCAGACAACCACCGCTCCCAATCACCATACGTTTCCTGAGATTCACCGACAAGGAACGAGTCCTACAGGCGGCGAAAAACAACACCATCACAGTGGGAAACGCCAAACTCGCTTTACACCAGGACCTGTCAGCTGGAATACGCCGAAAGCGCCGAGAATTTGACGAAGTGAAGAAATACTCCATTGACCGAGGCATCTTCAGGGGATTCAAATACCCAAACGAGCTCAGGATTCTTCACCAAGGAGCCTTGCGACACTTCAAAACTCCCGAAGAGGCAAAGCGTTTTTTGAAAGACAATCCGGGCCTATGAGAAACAGACCAATGACTAAATGTGATTAATGCCATTACTAAAGGAGGTAAGACGACATATAGCCGATATCCAGAGACCCACCCCCTAAATGTCATTATAGCCGTCCAATTTATATTTATTTTCATTTAACTGAGAGGGATGGGCTGTATAGCCTAACCTAGGCCTACTAATGTTTCAGACTACTTTTATTTCCCTGTTTTTTTGTTGTTGCTATTATTACCTGGGGTTCCCTATGTCCCTTGGGGGAGGTATATGTAGGCTGGGCTATTGATTTGATTTTTCTCCCCTCTTTTACTGAGGTCTGGACGAGGGCAACTGTGTTATTTACTCCATGCGGGGTGGAGAGGATGAGGCATTTCTTTGGCGTTGCTAACTGTTCCCGGTTTTTGTTTTATTCGGAACACAGAATTGAGACTGAGCGTGGGGGTAATAGATCCAACGGGATGTGTCGAGTTGTTTGGGAACTCGGCTGGGGTGTTCAGAGATTATTATTTTATGTACACCATTTATTTTCCTTTTATGTGAACGCAGCTGTAATTACTATCCACTTTTACCCAGCGATGACTTGCACTAAAGCTCGATTACAGCTCGATGACGACGACTAGTACCTTAAATCTATTGACATGGAACTGCCATGGTCTAGGGCATGCAATAAAACAGAAAAAGATACTATGTGCTCTAAAAAAGGAAAAAGCAGACATCGCGCTATTACAAGAGACACACCTCTGTGATGCTGAACATGCCAAACTCCGCAGAGCTTGGGTGGGACAGGTGTATTTCTCATCTTTCAAATCAAACAGTAGAGGCACAGCCATACTTATCCATAAAAATGTTCCATTCATAATTGACAAAAACATATTTGATCCGAAGGGGAGATTTATTTTGATAACTGGGTCACTATATGGTCAACCAATTACTATATTAAACATATACGCCCCTAACACAGATACTCCTGCCTTCATGTCAAAAATTATAACCCTGTTCAATGAGCATTGTGTCTCCTTTGGTGTGGTGGCCGGAGATTTTAATTGTACCCTTAACCCAACCCTAGACAAATCATCTCAAGTCCCCACCACAAATCCTAGATCTGCAAAGATATTGAACTCTCTTACTAAAGAGATGGGACTGATAGATATCTGGAGAGAGACTAATAGCTCATCTATGGACTATACATACTACTCTAATGTCCATAACACCTACTCTGCAAAAACATCCCGAGGTCAAAGAGCTGGAAATTCAACACCTCCATGCTATCAAATGACGTGTTCCATACATAGGTAACTACATGGATAGACAACTACACACAAGACAATAAAGATTCTCCTGTTTCTCCGGCCACAATGTGGGACGCTGCTAAAGCCACACTAAGAGGTCATCTAATTGCATATGCTTCCTCTAAGAAAAAAGCAATGGAAGCACACAGGCTAGATCTTGAGAGGGAGCTGGAATGCTGTGAAATAATACATAAACAATCCCTAGACAGCACCTCCTGGAGTCATCTTAAAGCAGCCAAAGCCAAACTGAATTTGGACTACACTCGGGAGATAAAAAAAAGAAGTTTTCTTTACTAAACAGAAATACCATGAGTATAGCAATAGGCCCAGTAGATTGCTTGCTTACCAATTTAAAAAGGAGCAGTCAGAGCGTACAATCATGGCTATCCGAACAGCAGAGGACAAGGTCACATATGACCCAAAAAAGATCAATTTAACTTTTCATGATTTTTACTGCAAACTATATACCTCTGAGAGAAAACACACAGAGGCAGAACTCCACTCTTTCCTAGAGGGAATCTCGCTACCTAAACTATCAGAGACCGACCAAGAAGATCTCAACTCCCCCTTCACTCCTGAGGAGATCCTGGAGGCAATTACCTCCATGCCACCTAATAAGTCCCCAGGCCCAGATGGATTCCCCAGAGAGTTCTACAAAGCTTTTTGGCCCCAGCTCAGCCATATCTTCATGCCAATGCTGGAGGATTTTTGCAAAAACGGAGTTCTCCCAGACTCAATGCACACAGCTCGCATTACAGTGTTGCTGAAAAGGGACAAGGACCCCCTATCCTGCTCGTCCTTCCGGCCCATAAGCTTGTTGGATTTCGACTATAAAATAATTATCAAATTGCTCGCCAAAAGACTAAACACTCTTCTTCCCAAAATAATAAAAGCGGACCAAACTGGATTTATTAGAGACAGATACTCTTCTGATAACATTCGCCGTCTTTTTGATATTATTGATCAAGTAAACGCACAGAAGACCCCTGTCCTGCTGGCTTCACTGGATGCTGAGAAGGCGTTTGACAGGATGGAGTGGAGCTTTCTGTTTTCAGTCTTAGAAAAGTTCAATATGGGCCCAAATTTTATTAAATGGATCAAATCACTATACTCTCATCCAAATGCCATGGTGACTACTAACGGACTGAACTCTGACAGATTCCCTGGTGACTACTAATGGACTGAACTCTGACAGATTCCATGGTGACTACTAATGGACTGAACTCTGACAGATTCCATGGTGACTACTAATGGACTGAACTCTGACAGATTCCATGGTGACTACTAATGGACTGAACTCTGACAGATTCCATGGTGACTACTAATGGACTGAACTCTGACAGATTCCATGGTGACTACTAATGGACTGAACTCTGACAGATTCCCTGGTGACTACTAATGGACTGAACTCTGACAGATTCCCTGGTGACTACTAATGGACTGAACTCTGACAGATTCCCTGGTGACTACTAATGGACTGAACTCTGACAGATTCCCTGGTGACTACTAATGGACTGAACTCTGACAGATTCCCTGGTGACTACTAATGGACTGAACTCTGACAGATTCCATGGTGACTACTAATGGACTGAACTCTGACAGATTCCATGGTGACTACTAATGGACTGAACTCTGACAGATTCCATGGTGACTACTAATGGACTGAACTCTGACAGATTCCATGGTGACTACTAATGGACTGAACTCTGACAGATTCCATGGTGACTACTAACGGACTGAACTCTGACAGATTCCCTGGTGACTACTAATGGACTGAACTCTGACAGATTCCCTCTGGAGCGGGGCACAAGACAAGGGTGCTCGCTGTCCCCGCTGCTCTACTTGTTGGGGGCGGAGCCTCTAGCAGAGCTGATAAGGAGCAATCCAAGTATTATGGGTGTTTCTGCAGGCGGCCTGCAGCACAAGATTTCACTTTACGCGGATGATATCTTGCTCTACATATCCAACCCTGAGAAATCCCTCCCTCTCATTTTAGACACAATTGCCCAGTATGGCAAGTTTTCAGGTTATAAGATCAATTTTAATAAATCCACTGTCTGCCCTCTCAATATTACACTCACCAGCTCTATGAAGACACTTTGTCCTTTCCAATGGAAAAAACACAGGGGTTTCAATACCTCGGGATCTTCATAACACCAGATCTGAATAGCCTTTTTAAGGAAAATTATCTTCCACTCCTGTATCGAATCAAGAACGATCTAGAAAACCTGGATCTCCCTCCCAATTAGCTTAGTAGGAAGAATAAATGTAATCCGTATTAACGTCCTCCCTAGACTGAACTACTTATTTCAGATGCTCCCATGCTATCTCCCAGTTTCCTTCTTCAAAACAACTAACCAAATCATCACCAAATTTATATGGGGCAATAAAAAACCTAGGATCAAGTTTTCCACTTTATCAAAACCTGAATCTAAAGGTGGTCTTGCCCTTCCCTCCCTTCAATTGTACTACTGGTCTGCCCAAATCCGCAACATGCTAACATGGATCACAAACAGACAAGAGTCAACGTGGATTCAGATAGAAGCCCAATCCTGTGGTTCATTGCCCTTAAGCTCAATTATATTCATTAATAACTTTAGTGAAGTGGGCAACATAGCCAAAACCTTTGTGATTTACAGCACCCTACTAGCGTGGAGGGACTGTAAGAAATACCTGGGCATTTCCTCCCAAATATGTTCTCACTCGCCTATAGTAGGCAACCCAGACTTGCCAAAAGCCCTGAGGGATGCCAACTTTAATCTTTGGCATACTCTAGGAATCAGGACCTTTTCAGACCTATTTCATCAGAAAACCACTACACTGAAATCCTTTCAAGAGCTCTGCAGTGAATTCAATGTGCCAAGATCCCATTTTTTTAAACATCTTCAAATTAGACATGTAATTTCCTCATTTACCTCCAAGAGGAGGTTTAGAACTCCGTTGAATGAAGTTGAAACCCTTCTTGTCACAGCACAATCCATTAAAGGCTAAATATCTTACATCTATAGACTCCTTTCTGAGAAAGGAAGCTCCTCCTTTACTCCTTTGAAAATAATCTGGGAAAAGGACCTTGGTCTGACTATCAGTGATGAGTTATGGGCGGAGGTTTGCGACAGGGTATACTGCTCCTCTACCAGTGTAAAAATGAAAGAATCCAATTACACATTTTTGTACAAATTTTATTATACTCCTTTGAGACTCCATAGAATGAAAACAGATATGTCTCCTAACTGTAAAAGATGTACCTCTGAAAGTGGAACCTATATGCATGTATTTTGGAGCTGTAGGGAGATTGCCAGATTCTGGCAATCTGTACATACTGCTGCACAGAAAATACTAGAGGTACAGTTTGATATGACCCCGTGTATCTATCTTCTTAATGCCCAGCAGGACTTTGTTCTTGATCCTGACAGAGAAAATTAGCTTATGACTATTACATACTTTGCTAAGAAATATATTCTTCTATTGTGGGCCTCTAATACCCCCCCCCCTACATTTAAAATGTGGATTGACCAGATTGTTGACTTCCTTCCTCTTGAAAAGCTCACTTATGACCTCCACAAGAGACAGCCCAAGTTTGATAGACTCTGGTCTCCACTATTCAACTATATTTCAAACTGGACAGAGTGAACGGGGTGACTAGGGAAATGCGCAGATACATGTTGTGTAAGGTACTGTAAAACCTAAAAACAAATTATTGGCCCGTCGTCTCAGCGAATGCTTGAAATAGCTGATAAGAACCTTGATAGTGCTGCTGCAAGTGGTATGGGTTTTATTTGTGTGTTTTTATTTTAATTTAGTTTTTGAGTACGTGTGCGTATGTGTGTGTGTGTATGTATGTACGTATGTATGTATGTACGTATGTATGTGTGTGTGTATGTATGTGTGTATGTATGTATGTATGTATGTATGTATGTATGTATGTATGTATATATATATATATATATATGTACCAAGGAAAATATATAGATTAAGAAAAATAAATGCTTTTATTTGACTTTATCATTCATTTTAATTGTATTTTAAATTTTTCAAATGTATGATTATTTTTTGACTTTTTATTTTTTTAAAGCCTGTCACATCTGTGAATGTGGAATGTGTTTGGCAGTCTCATCAAAAACACAGCCAGATCTGAGACCAGGCTAGGCAGTCTCGTCAAAAACACAGCCAGATCTGAGACCAGGCTAGGCAGTCTCATCAAAAACACAGCCAGATCTGAGACCAGGCTAGGCAGTCTCATCAAAAACACAGCCAGATCTGAGACCAGGCTAGGCAGTCTCATCAAAAACACAGCCAGATCTGAGACCAGGCTAGGCAGTCTCATCAAAAACACAGCCAGATCTGAGACCAAGCTAGGCAGTCTCATCAAAAACACAGCCAGATCTGAGACCAGGCTAGGCAGTCTCATCAAAAACACAGCCAGATCTGAGACCAGGCTAGGCAGTCTCATCAAAAACACAGCCAGATCTGAGACCAGGCTAGGCAGTCTCATCAAAAACACAGCCAGATCTGAGACCAGATCGGGCAGTCTCATCAAAAACACAGCCAGATCTGAGACCAGGCTAGGCAGTCTCATCAAAAACACAGCCAGATCTGAGACCAGGCTAGGCAGTCTCATCAAAAACACAGCCAGATCTGAGACCAGATCGGGCAGTCTCATCAAAAACACAGCCAGATCTGAGACCAGGCTAGGCAGTCTCATCAAAAACACAGCCAGATCTGAGACCAGGCTAGGCAGTCTCATCAAAAACACAGCCAGATCTGAGACCAGGCTAGGCAGTCTCGTCAAAAACACAGCCAGATCTGAGACCAGGCTAGGCAGTCTCATCAAAAACACAGCCAGATCTGAGACCAGGCTAGGCAGTCTCGTCAAAAACACAGCCAGATCTGAGACCAGGCTAGGCAGTCTCATCAAAAACACAGCCAGATCTGAGACCAGGCTAGGCAGTCTCATCAAAAACACAGCCAGATCTGAGACCAGGCTAGGCAGTCTCGTCAAAAACACAGCCAGATCTGAGACCAGGCTAGGCAGTCTCATCAAAAACACAGCCAGATCTGAGACCAGGCTAGGCAGTCTCATCAAAAACACAGCCAGATCTGAGACCAGGCTAGGCAGTCTCATCAAAAACACAGCCAGATCTGAGACCAGGCTAGGCAGTCTCATCAAAAACACAGCCAGATCTGAGACCAGGCTAGGCAGTCTCATCAAAAACACAGCCAGATCTGAGACCAGGCTAGGCAGTCTCATCAAAAACACAGCCAGATCTGAGACCAGGCTAGGCAGTCTCATCAAAAACACAGCCAGATCTGAGACCAGGCTAGGCAGTCTCGTCAAAAACACAGCCAGATCTGAGACCAGGCTAGGCAGTCTCGTCAAAAACACAGCCAGATCTGAGACCAGGCTAGGCAGTCTCGTCAAAAACACAGCCAGATCTGAGACCAGGCTAGGCAGTCTCGTCAAAAACACAGCCAGATCTGAGACCAGGCTAGGCAGTCTCATCAAAAACACAGCCAGATCTGAGACCAGGCTAGGCAGTCTCATCAAAAACACAGCCAGATCTGAGACCAGGCTAGGCAGTCTCATCAAAAACACAGCCAGATCTGAGACCAGGCAGTCTCATCAAAAACAAATCAATCAATCAGACCTGTCAGTGTCATTCCAGTCCGATATGTGTTTTGCTGCCCCCTAGCAGATTCACAGAACACTGCAGGTATTCAACTATTCTATTGCGTGACATTAAGTTCATCAGCTCACCACACAACTCAACTGTATCCACAACACATGGTCATGGAAACCTTTACCTTTACCTTTACAACTGTATCCACAACACATGGTCATGGAAACCTTTACAGAGATAACACAAATAGGCCGACTGGAATATGTCCGTGGGAACATTTATTGACAACAAATTAGTGAGTGTTGTTTTTATTGAATGACACTTGACTAATGTGCCTTATAAAAGGGGTTATAAGTAGATTATATATAAATATTTTTTTTTTTTTAAATATATATATATATATAAAGTAGATTATACATTTTAAAGTAAGCTTCTGATAAGTACTTATAAAGTCAGCCTTTTCTAGATGTATTTTAAACAGCCAAACACACGAAGGTCCCACGGGAAGGGTTTGGCTGATGTTATGCTCTGTCAACGGCTGCTTAACATCAGCCAACCCCGTCCCATGGGACCGTGTGTTTGTTTGAGCTATCGAAGCAGTTGACAAACAGAGACGCCGTTGTGTCCAGCGGCAGGGAACGTTCTGAAACCTTCCCATCGGAAAAGTCTGTAGTCTGAGCGGTGAAAATCGGAGAATATGAAACTAGGGACCAAGGACAGCGACTCCAGAATAGACATTCTGATGAAGCTTCACGCCGTAAACGTCTATGAATTTAAACGACACGCCGTTGAACAGGAGTTGCTGAAGCAAGATCACTACCGCTCCATGTTTCATATCAAGAAGGGGATAAGAACTGTTGAAATGACGTTAAGGGATATAAAAATAATTAGTGGGTATTGTCACCAAACGGAAACTCTCAAGGAGAAACCAAAAGAAGCCTTTCCAAATCTGAGCCTTGGAAATAGTTTGAGAGATTTCCGAAAAGGTAACCAAGAAGAAATTAATTCGATTCTGAACTTGAATGGTAAGTGTACCACCTCACTACCGAAGATTCGTCTGGACCACACCAAAGGAAATGCAAAAGGTGAGCAGAAAATCGCATCTTCTTTGGGGGGGCCTTTTCGTGCCACGGCATTCAGCGCAGGAGTGATATGTGGTTTCCCTTCAGAAAGTGGAGTAATCGATGTATCTATCTCCCCTTTGTTGCATTGTAACAAAAGCCGTTCCAAATCAGGCATTACAGTAATCGACGACCATAGGACTGGGATCAACGGAAATGGGCCGCTATCTCCGTTCTCGGAGTCGCGCGGCTCAGCCTTTGGTACCAAGGACAACACCCGCACCCGCGTCACAACAGCCATGTCCAAGACTGCCATAAAGGAAGGCCTGAGAGAGTTGGTCCTGGAGTACAAAAGACAAAGGACTCTGAGGTATATTGAAAAACAAAAAGTATTATCAGAAAAAGTGTATGCTTTTATTAATGGACTCTAGCAGAAGAAGATTAATGGATACTCGGCAGAATTTATTAATTAGCGGAATTTAATTATTATGTATTAATGGATAGTTAGCAGGAGAAGAACACGGGAGGTTCTTCGTGGATAGATTTTACGCATGGGCTAGAAGGTGTCCATAACCATTTAGGTTAAGACATGAACGCCAGTGTTTTTAGCTTCACTATAGCAGGATATTTTTCAACAAGATAGGTGCATTTAATATTTTACAACAGACTTTAAAGTCAAATTATTCAAGGAAACAAGCACTGAGTGGCCAAGTGCGAACAATGGAGCGTTCTGCGTAATGACCCGCGTTCATGTACGTAACAATGCTCAGGAATGGATCAATTCTAAAAATGTTGAACAGCAAAGTTTGTACTTGAGAGGAAGGCGAGTGTCCGACCACAACAATGTCGGATAGCGACGAAGACCACACCGAAGGCGAGGATAACGTTTTTCTCAACCTGGTCGCGCGTGTCATCCGGAAACCCCTCTACCGGTTTCCAGGGCAGTGGGGTCACGAGACCTACGAGCCACGGATCTACAGAAGTCTGGGTACCATCCTACGGAACGCGACCTCGGAAGAATTCGATGCTTTTATAATGGACTTTATTGATTTTGCGCGGACGGCTCATGCGCGCCTGGACATGCAGTTCTACATGGAGTTCATTAACGTGTGCACCAATACCATCCTGCACTGGGTGTTTGCGCGCAGGCGCAGCGCCGACATAGTCCGGAAGCTGATGGAGAGGACGTCGGTGTTTCTGCAGGACCAGACTAACAACCTGGCCATAGCATGGAGGTAAAAAAAAAAAAAAAACGTATTTACATTTTATTTTATTGTTTTACCATAAAACTGTCAACTCTAAATGTAGGCCTAATTTCATTTCACAATCACCTGAGCCATCCAGATCCAGCCAGACCTCTTGGCAGAGACTGCAATAGTACAGTATCCTCCAATACATGAAAACACTAGTAATCACACTGGTGATAGTCAGGTTATAGGAGAATGTGGTAAAAATGTTCCTA
>NC_088415.1:94991752-95009252 GCF_034236695.1 Oncorhynchus nerka
CCAGAAGTCTGGTTCATCCTTGGGATCAATTTCCACGTTCATCTGTACTATAGTACGCAAGTATAAACACCATGGGACCACGCAGCCGTCATTCTGCTCAGGAAGGAGACGTGTTCTGTCTCCTAGAGATGAACGTACTTTGGTACGAAATGTGCAAATCAATCCCAGAATAACAGCAATGGACCTTGTGAAGATGCTGGAGGAAACAGGTACAAAAGTATCTATATCCACAGTAAAACGAGTCCTATATCAACATAACCTGAAAGGCCGCTCAGCAAGGAAGAAGCCACTGCTCCAAAACTGCCATTAAAAAGCCAGACTACGGTTTGCAACTGCACATGGGGACAAAGATCATACTTTTTGGAGAAATGTCCTCTGGTCTGATGAAACAAAAGTAGAACTGTTTGGCCATAATGACCATCATTATGTTTGGAGGAAAAAGGGGGAGGCTTGCAAGCCGAAGAACACCATCCCAACCGTGAAGCACGGGGGTGGCAGCATCATGTTGTGGGATGCTTTGCTGCAGGAGGAACTGGTGCACTTCACAAAATAGATGGCAAATGATGTGGATATATTGAAGCGACAACTCAAGTTAAAGCTTGGTCGCAAATGGGTATTCCAAATGGACAATGACCCCAAGCATACTTCGAAAGTTGTGGCAAAATGGCTTAAGGACAACAAAGTCAAGGTATTGGAGTGGCCATCACAAAGCCCTGACCTCAACCCTATAGAACATTTGTGGGCAGAACTGAAAAAGTGTGTGCTAGCAAGGAGGCCTACAAACCTGACTCAGTTACACCAGCTCTGTCATGAGGAATGGGCCAAAATTCACCCAATTTATTGTGGGAAGTGTTTGACCCAAGTTCAACAATTTAAAGGCAATGTTACCAACTACTAATTGAGTGTCTGTAAACTTCTGACCCACTGGGAATGTGATGAAATAAATCTCTCTACCATTATTCTGACATTTCACATTCTTAAAATAAAGTGGTGATCCTAACTGACCTAAGACAGGGAATTTTTACTAGGATTAAATGTCAGGAATTGTAAAAAACTGAGTTTCAATGTATTTGGCTGAGGTGTATGTAAGCTTCCGACTTCAACTGTATATAATGGATTCTTTGCAGCAATTCGACCATAAAGGCCTGATTCACACAGTCTCCTCTGAACAGTTGATGTTGAGATGTGTCTGTTACTTGAACTCTGTGAAGCATTTATTTGGGCTGCAACTTCTGAGGCTGATAACTCTAATGAACTTATCCTCTGCAGCAGAGGTAACTCTGGGTCTTCCTTCCTGTGGTGGTCCTCATAGTGCTTCATGGTTTTTACGACTGCACTTGAATAAACTTGAAAAGTTCTTGAAATTTTCCAGATTGACTGACCTTCATGTCATTAAGTAATGATGGACTGTCATTTCTCTTTGCTTATTTGAGCTGTTCTTTGCCTAACATGGAGTTGGTATTTTACCAGATAGGGCTATCTTCTGTATACCACCCCTACCATGGCACAACACAACTGATTGGCACAAATGAATTACAGAAAGAAATTCCACAAATTAACCTTTACCAAGGCACACCTGTTATTTGAAATGCATTCCAGGTGACTAACTCATGAAGCTGGTTGAGAGAATGCCAAGTGTGCAAAGCTGTCAAGGCAAAGGGTGGCTACTTTGAAGAATCTGATTTGTTTAACACTTTTTTTGGTTACTACATGACTCCATATGTGTTCTTTGATAGTGTTGATGTCTTCACATGTAACAGTGACAGGTTTAGGTTACTGTCATTCATATTCACCCAGTTCAATGTAACAGTGACAGGTTTAGGTTACTGTCATTCACCCAGTTCAATGTAACAGTGACAGGTTTAGGTTACTGTCATTCACCCAGTTCAATGTAACAGTGATAGGTTTAGGTTACTGTCATTCATATTCACCCAGTTCAATGTAACAGTGACAGGTTTAGGTTACTGTCATTCATATTCACCCAGTTCAATGTAACAGTGACAGGTTTAGGTTACTGTCATTCATATCCACCCAGTTCAATGTAACAGTGACAGGTTTAGGTTACTGTCATTCATATTCACCCAGTTCAATGTAACAGTGACAGGTTTAGGTTACTGTCATTCATATCCACCCAGTTCAATGTAACAGTGACAGGTTTAGGTTACTGTCATTCATATTCACCCAGTTCAATGTAACAGTGACAGGTTTAGGTTACTGTCATTCATATCCACCCAGTTCAATGTAACAGTGACAGGGTTAGGTTACTGTCAGTCATATTCACCCAGTTCAATGTAACAGTGACAGGTTTAGGTTACTGTCATTCACCCAGCTCAATGTAACAGTGACAGGTTTAGGTTACTGTAATTCATATTCACCCAGTTCAATGTAACAGTGACAGGTTTAGGTTACTGTCATTCACCCAGTTCAATGTAACAGTGACAGGTTTAGGTTACTGTCATTCATATTCACCAAGTTCAATGTAACAATGACAGGTTTAGGTTACTGTCATTCACCCAGTTCAATGTAACAGTGACAGGTTTAGGTTACTGTCATTCATATCCACCCAGGTCAATGTAACAGTGACAGGTTTAGGTTACTGTCATTCACCCAGTTCAATGTAACAGTGACAGGTTTAGGTTACTGTCATTCATATTCACCCAGTTCAATGTAACAGTGACAGGTTTAGGTTACTGTCATTCATATCCACCCAGTTCAATGTAACAGTGATAGGTTTAGGTTACTGTCATTCACCCAGGTCAATGTAACAGTGACAGGTTTAGGTTACTGTCATTCACCCAGTTCAATGTAACAGTGACAGGTTTAGGTTACTGTCATTCATATTCACCCAGTTCAATGTAACAGTGACAGGTTTAGGTTACTGTCATTCATATCCACCCAGGTCAATGTAACAGTGACAGGTTTAGGTTACTGTCATTCATATTCACCCAGTTCAATGTAACAGTGACAGGTTTAGGTTACTGTCATTCACCCAGTTCAATGTAACAGTGACAGGTTTAGGTTACTGTCATTCATATTCACCCAGTTCAATGTAACAGTGACAGGTTTAGGTTACTGTCATTCATATTCACCCAGTTCAATGTAACAGTGACAGGTTTAGGTTACTGTCATTCATATTCACCCAGTTCAATGTAACAGTGACAGGTTTAGGTTACTGTCATTAATATTCACCCAGTTCAATGTAACAGTGACAGGTTTAGGTTACTGTCATTCATATTCACCCAGTTCAATGTAACAGTGACAGGGTTAGGTTACTGTCATTAATATTCATCCAGTTCAATGTAACAGTGACAGGTTTAGGTTACTGTCATTCATATTCACCCAGTTCAATGTAACAGTGACAGGTTTAGGTTACTGTCATTCACCCAGTTCAATGTAACAGTGACAGGTTTAGGTTACTGTCATTCATATCCACCCAGTTCAATGTAACAGTGACAGGTTTAGGTTACTGTCATTCATATTCACCCAGTTCAATGTAACAGTGACAGGTTTAGGTTACTGTCATTCATATCCACCCAGTTCAATGTAACAGTGACAGGGTTAGGTTACTGTCAGTCATATTCACCCAGTTCAATGTAACAGTGACAGGTTTAGGTTACTGTCATTCACCCAGCTCAATGTAACAGTGACAGGTTTAGGTTACTGTAATTCATATTCACCCAGTTCAATGTAACAGTGACAGGTTTAGGTTACTGTCATTCACCCAGTTCAATGTAACAGTGACAGGTTTAGGTTACTGTCATTCATATTCACCAAGTTCAATGTAACAATGACAGGTTTAGGTTACTGTCATTCACCCAGTTCAATGTAACAGTGACAGGTTTAGGTTACTGTCATTCATATCCACCCAGGTCAATGTAACAGTGACAGGTTTAGGTTACTGTCATTCACCCAGTTCAATGTAACAGTGACAGGTTTAGGTTACTGTCATTCATATTCACCCAGTTCAATGTAACAGTGACAGGTTTAGGTTACTGTCATTCATATCCACCCAGTTCAATGTAACAGTGATAGGTTTAGGTTACTGTCATTCACCCAGGTCAATGTAACAGTGACAGGTTTAGGTTACTGTCATTCACCCAGTTCAATGTAACAGTGACAGGTTTAGGTTACTGTCATTCATATTCACCCAGTTCAATGTAACAGTGACAGGTTTAGGTTACTGTCATTCATATCCACCCAGGTCAATGTAACAGTGACAGGTTTAGGTTACTGTCATTCATATTCACCCAGTTCAATGTAACAGTGACAGGTTTAGGTTACTGTCATTCACCCAGTTCAATGTAACAGTGACAGGTTTAGGTTACTGTCATTCATATTCACCCAGTTCAATGTAACAGTGACAGGTTTAGGTTACTGTCATTCATATTCACCCAGTTCAATGTAACAGTGACAGGTTTAGGTTACTGTCATTCATATTCACCCAGTTCAATGTAACAGTGACAGGTTTAGGTTACTGTCATTAATATTCACCCAGTTCAATGTAACAGTGACAGGTTTAGGTTACTGTCATTCATATTCACCCAGTTCAATGTAACAGTGACAGGGTTAGGTTACTGTCATTAATATTCATCCAGTTCAATGTAACAGTGACAGGTTTAGGTTACTGTCATTCATATTCACCCAGTTCAATGTAACAGTGACAGGTTTAGGTTACTGTCATTCATATTCACCCAGTTCAATGTAACAGTGACAGGTTTAGGTTACTGTCATTCACCCAGTTCAATGTAACAGTGACAGGTTTAGGTTACTGTCATTCACCCAGTTCAATGTAACAGTGACAGGTTTAGGTTACTGTCATTCATATTCACCCAGTTCAATGTAACAGTGACAGGTTTAGGTTACTGTCATTCACCCAGTTCAATGTAAGTGACAGGTTTAGGTTACTGTCATTCACCCAGTTCAATGTAACAGTGATAGGTTTAGGTTACTGTCATTCATATTCACCCAGTTCAATGTAACAGTGACAGGTTTAGGTTACTGTCATTCATATTCACCCAGTTCAATGTAACAGTGACAGGTTTAGGTTACTGTCATTCACCCAGTTCAATGTAACAGTGATAGGTTTAGGTTACTGTCATTCATATTCACCCAGTTCAATGTAACAGTGACAGGTTTAGGTTACTGTCATTCATATCCACCCAGTTCAATGTAACATCAATAGGTTTAGGTTACTGTCATTCATATCCACCCAGTTCAATGTAACAGTGACAGGTTTAGGTTACTGTCATTCACCCAGTTCAATGTAACAGTGATAGGTTTAGGTTACTGTCAGTCATATTCACCCAGTTCAAAGTAACAGTGACAGGTTTAGGTTACTGTCATTCACCCAGCTCAATGTAACAGTGACAGGTTTAGGTTACTGTCATTCATATTCACCCAGTTCAATGTAACAGTGACAGGTTTAGGTTACTGTCATTCACCCAGTTCAATGTAACAGTGACAGGTTTAGGTTACTGTCATTCACCCAGTTCAATGTAACAGTGACAGGTTTAGGTTACTGTCATTCATATCCACCCAGTTCAATGTAACAGTGACAGGTTTAGGTTACTGTCATTCATATTCACCCAGTTCAATGTAACAGTGACAGGTTTAGGTTACTGTCATTCACCCAGTTCAATGTAACAGTGACAGGGTTAGGTTACTGTCATTCATATTCACCCAGTTCAATGTAACAGTGACAGGTTTAGGTTACTGTCATTCATATTCACCCAGTTCAATGTAACAGTGACAGGTTTAGGTTACTGTCATTCACCCAGTTCAATGTAACAGTGACAGGTTTAGGTTACTGTCATTCATATTCACCCAGTTCAATGTAACAGTGACAGGGTTAGGTTACTGTCATTCATATTCACCCAGTTCAATGTAACAGTGACAGGTTTAGGTTACTGTCATTCATATTCACCCAGTTCAATGTAACAGTGACAGGTTTAGGTTACTGTCATTCATATTCACCCAGTTCAATGTAACAGTGACAGGTTTAGGTTACTGTCATTCACCCAGTTCAATGTAACAGTGACAGGTTTAGGTTACTGTCATTCATATTCACCCAGTTCAATGTAACAGTGACAGGTTTAGGTTACTGTCATTCACCCAGTTCAATGTAACAGTGACAGGTTTAGGTTACTGTCATTCATATTCACCCAGTTCAATGTAACATCAATAGGTTTAGGTTACTGTCATTCATATTCACCCAGTTCAATGTAACAGTGACAGGTTTAGGTTACTGTCATTCATATCCACCCAGTTCAATGTAACAGTGACAGGTTTAGGTTACTGTCATTCATATCCACCCAGGTCAATGTAACATCAATAGGTTTAGGTTACTACATGATACTCTACTGTTCCCTGTACTCATCATGGGGTTGCTACAACCTGGCCTATCACCTCTTACCTGCATCTAGCTGATCTAGGGTGTAATCATTAGTCCAACAGTATCACCTCTTACCTGCATCTAGCTGATCTAGGGTGTAGTCATTAGTCCAACAGTATCACCTCTTACCTGCATCTATCTGATCTAGGGTGTAGTCATTAGTCCCACAGTATCACCTCTTACCTGCATCTATCTGATCTAGGGTGTAGTCATTAGTCCAGTCTTACCTGCATCTATCTGATCTAGGGTGTAGTCATTAGTCCCACAGTATCACCTCTTACCTGCATCTAGCTGATCTAGGGTGTAATCATTAGTCCAACAGTATCACCTCTTACCTGCATCTAGCAGATCTAGGGTGTAGTCATTAGTCCAACAGTATCACCTCTTACCTGCATCTAGCTGATCTAGGGTGTAGTCATTAGTCCAACAGTATCACCTCTTACCTGCATCTATCTGATCTAGGGTGTAGTCATTAGTCCAACAGTATCACCTCTTACCTGCATCTAGCTGATCTAGGGTGTAATCATTAGTCCAGTCTTGCCTGCATCTATCTGATCTAGGGTGTAGTCATTAGTCCAACAGTATCACCTCTTACCTGCATCTAGCTGATCTAGGGTGTAGTCATTAGTCCCACAGTATCACCTCTTACCTGCATCTAGCAGATGCAGGTAAGGACATTAGATATTACCCTGTAAGGATATTAGATATTACCCTGTAAGGACATTAGATATTACCCTGTAAAGATATTAGATATTACCCTGTAAGGACATTAGATATTACCCTGTAAGGACATTAGATATTACCCTGTAAGGATATTAGATATTACCCTGTAAGGACATTAGATATTACCCTGTAGGATATTAGATATTACCCTGTAAGGACATTAGATATTACCCTGTAAGGACACTGTCGTTCATACAGACTGCCAGCACCTGCTGTGTGAACCCTGTGTTTTACTACATCTCTACTAAACTGGACATATCCTAAGTTGTACTATCTTGTGGTTTGGAACCCTCACTTCAGGCAATTATTGCACATCTTCCCACTGAAATTTGCTACAAAATACTGCAAATGTACTGCTGGTATAATGTATGACTCCACAGGCTGGCTAGTCCAGGACAAGACTAAATGTGTGGGATAGCAGCTCAGGAGGTTTCCATCCAATTGGTGACCGATGTTTCATGCAAATATTCTAAAATCCACATTATTGAAAATATAAAACATGTTTCCACCAAACGGACTTGTTGTGGATCAAAACCAGTGTGATGTAGGGCATTGTATTGTAACGACCCGGGGTTTATAAGCGTGCTTTTTGCGGCGCAGTCGACAGCGCGCTGGACTTCGGGCACGAGACCCGCTCCCTGCTGTTTCGTTACAATATTAACATCCCGCTACGTATTTATTCGCTTTAAGTTTTCATGTACAGAATACACATCTGAAGTTCAATGTGTTTCCATCTCTACTGATAATCCTTTAACATTACTATGGATAAGAGCGAGAATACTTGTTTTAATTTGTCAAACATCGACCACCAGAATAAGACACTCGATACTTTCACCGCCCTGTGAAGTTCATTATAACGTATTTCATCTGTTGCCTAATAAACTGCACGGTTTCCCAAGTCCTAGTAGGAGGACCGCGCACACTATATCATTGTGACTCCACATTTACTTCGATATGATAGTTACTATATCAATATTTCCACATAGAAGGCAGTTCCGTCACTATTTCTAGCGTAATAAATTAACTAATCTACAAGTAGGGCGTCAACATTAGTTTAACTCGCTCACACAGAAATCAGTCCCATGGACAGCCAGTGGTGTAAAGTACCTCAGTTAAAATGCTTCAAAGTACGACTTTAGTAGTTTTTGGGGTGTTCTACGAGCTGGGCATAATCAGGCAATTAAGAAAATGTACTACTTTAGCAAGGAAATACTCCGTTGCTGCGGTCTCAGACAAGGGTAAATCCTCCATCCACCTATATGGCCCGTTGTTCAATCTGCCAGATCCCACCTGGTAACACAAACGGAATCACGGGATACTAATTTAACCCATTGCAAGTCCCACCCAGGTGACTATTCAAAGATGTCCCAAATGGGGCTGCCCTGCTGAAACGGGTTTTTGGATGGTAAGACAGGTGTTGGCCGAGCATCTACATTCTAACCAGACCAGGGAAAAGACTGGACAGGATTCCATTTCTGAAAGACTCCATGTGAACCACTTTAGCAAGTCCTGAAAACCCCTATGCAGTAAACTTTCATTTGGAATTTAGTCCCCCCCCCTCCCCCAAAGGTACAATGGAGGTCAGGCAAAAGGCGACTAGGAAATATCATTACCCAATTTACCAAAGTCTGTTAAATAAATCAACTTCACCCCAAAATCAGAAAAATAGATCAGATCAACATTTCACTTTATTTAACCAAGATGCCAATGAAGAACCTTTGGTTTTGTACTCTGCCAACGAAAGGGAGGGACCAGTGTTGTGGCCAGCCCTTCTGCCTGTGGCGGAGGTTGATTTGGCATTGGAATGAGACAGGAGAGCCATGGAGATGGCAGACCTGGCACTAGACAATGCGGCAGCAGCAAAAACGCACCGAAACTAAACCCTATTGGAAGATTAGACTGATTTAACCACTAAAGGAAGGCCGTCTACTGCAAGCATTTTAGAAACAGCACAGATCTGAACGTGACTCAGTCTGCTGACCAAATTCAGAACTAGAATTCCAGGAATCAAAACAGTAAGTAGAGTTAAATAAAACGTACTCTACAGTAGTAGTCAACCACCCAGGAAGATCGTAAAGAAAGAAACGACACGTTGACCACGATGTGGGATGTGTGTTTTTATTGACGTTACAAAACAGCGGCTCTATTTGCCCTTCTTGGCCTTGATCTTCCTCAGGTAGAACTCCAGCTCCTTGCCCTCCAACACGTAGCCATCCACCCTGCCGCACTGGCCGGGCTTGGAGGCAATGCATGCTGGGAGAGGAAACGGAAGATGGTTAATGGGGGGGGGGGGGGCAAGGAGAGAAGGGGGGGGCAAGACAGAGAGAAAGGTACAATTATTACCAACTAGCAATTAACAGAAGTCCCATCAGAAAAAGGCACATCACCGAGGATTCAGTAGCAGAACCGGGTAAGACTTTATCATGAACCTCGTAATGCAGTCCCTTCAGGGTGTGCCAGTCCAGCACTCAATTGAACTCAATCAAATTGGGTCAATCAGGTGTTAGTACGTACCAGCGTGTCTCCCATTTGGGACGTAACCTAAGCCTGCACCCCCAAATCCAATCCCAAGAAACTTGCAGGGAGTGCAGGCTTTTGTTCCGGCCTTACACCGTCACAGCCAATCAGTCAGTTGTGAAAACCGCGAATAGATCCCACGTGTTAGTGGTCTGGAACCGAAGCCTGTACTCAGTCCCAGGACCCAAATTGAAGAGCAGTACTATAATTAAGGCCTGGATCCACAAAGCTCTGGACCCAAATTGAAGAGCAGTACTATAATTAAGGCCTGGATCCACAAAGCTCTGAGTAAGTGTGCTGATAGAGGATCAGTTGCCTTTTTAATAAGATATCTGATATGGACAGATCCTAAAACCGCCCTACTCAAAATGCCCCGAGAGAGTCTCCCGAGCCCCGGAGAGAGAGTCTCCCGAGCCCCGGAGAGAGAGAGAGTCTCCCGAGCCCCGGAGAGAGAGAGAGTCTCCCGAGCCCCGGAGAGAGAGAGAGTCTCCCGAGCCCCGGAGAGAGAGAGTCTCCCGAGCCCCGGAGAGAGAGTCTCCCGAGCCCCGGAGAGAGAGAGTCTCCCGAGCCCCGGAGAGAGAGAGTCTCCCGAGCCCCGGAGAGAGAGAGTCTCCCGAGCCCCGGAGAGAGAGAGTCTCCCGAGCCCCGGAGAGAGAGAGTCTCCCGAGCCCCGGAGAGAGAGAGTCTCCCGAGCCCCGGAGAGAGAGAGTCTCCCGAGCCCCGGAGAGAGAGAGAGTCTCCCGAGCCCCGGAGAGAGAGAGAGTCTCCCGAGCCCCGGAGAGAGAGAGAGTCTCCCGAGCCCCGGAGAGAGAGTCTCCCGAGCCCCGGAGAGAGAGAGTCTCCCGAGCCCCGGAGAGAGAGAGTCTCCCGAGCCCCGGAGAGAGAGAGTCTCCCGAGCCCCGGAGAGAGAGTCTCCCGAGCCCCGGAGAGAGAGTCTCCCGAGCCCCGGAGAGAGAGTCTCCCGAGCCCCGGAGAGAGTCTCCCGAGGCCCGGAGAGAGAGTCTCCCGAGCCGGCAGTGCTGCCCAGTAGAAACAGGTTGTAGACTCACCGAGGAGTTTCCCCTGCATGAACTGTTCCTCCAGGAGAGGGCTGATCTTGCAGTTCTTCTTGCGCTCATCAAACTTCTTCTGAATTTTCTTCGACCTCTTCTTGTTGATCACCTCCTCCTCCTCTGGAGTCTAACACATGAAAGTAAGACAATTAAAAATGGGCACAATACTGCAATATAACACCTTGAATAGAGCAGCTGCCAAGTGTAGCTATCCCCATGGTAACAGCACTAGTAATTTAGCTGCAATATCAGAACATTCAATTCCACAGAAACATTTAGTGCCACTAAGTTCTCTTGTATTGTAATAAATCCAAGGTAATTCTCAAGAGTCACATACCAATCAGTCAGTAGCAGAACTGGACAAAGTTATCTTCATAGAAAAACCAGAGATTCTAATCAATATTATGGACAAACATGAATGTTTCACAGGGATCTGGACACTCAAATCACATTGTATTGGACACATATTTAGCGGCTGTTATTGCGGGTGGAAGTGAGAGACTTGTGTTCCTAACGCCAAACAGCGAAGTCTTAACGATTCACAAATCTAAAGTTAAAGGGCACCGTTTTTGGCCACAGCAGCCTCGGTCGTTGTCTGCCTTACGCAAAAAGAGTGTATGAGAAAAGGGGAGCCATTTGGGACACAAATCTGTTGACTGGTACATACCAGCATAAGAGCGTTGCCAGAGGTAGTTCACCATGTAAGGAAACACATAGGAGGTCTTTTAGCACGTACCAGCTTGGCTCCCTTCTTGCGTCCCAGAGGAGTGGCGAAGTGGGCCTCGTACCACTGCCTGTAAGGCAGGCTGTCGACGAGAACGATGCAGTTCTTCACCAAGGTCTTGGTTCTCACCAACTCGTTGTTGGAGGCGTTGTACACCACATCAATGAGCCTGGTTTTACGAGTGCAGCCTGAAGAATAAAGACTGCGTCAATACCACCTACGGTAGCAAAAAATGTGAAACTACTGGAGGTATGAAAGTTAATAATGAACAGGTATGAAACATTGAAGAGTGGCCTGGAGAACGAACATTCGATGTAAGGTAGCATTAAAACCCGAATAGAATGTAGTATGGGGGTGAAATAAAGAGTTCAATCCAGTTTGGTTTTAAATCACTAAATCTAGCGTTAGTCTTTCTCAGAGTCACAAATATCGTCACAAGCATTCAGTAGCAGAACTGGACATGGGTATCTTCACAGAAAGACGTCACCATCACCCTCCAACCGATTACCATAGAGAACAAGAGTGACGAGAGACTTACACTCGGAGCCCCAGGAGAAGTTACCCACGTCGACCCTCAGAGCACGGTACTTCTTGTTGCCGCCGCGGGTCCTCACCGTGTGAATACGGCGGGGTCCAATCTAGGGAAAGATGGGAAAACATTTGTTTTTAGTAGAAAACCAAAAAATGTGCAATAAGTTAATTGCGCTACACGCGCCACGACGGCTACACATGTCCAATTGTTCAGTATTGGTGTGTCAGTGTAACTATGACAGTCCGGATCATTGGTAGGTCCTAAACTTTGAACCAAAACGGTCAAAACAGACCTACCTATGGTCAATGTCTAATCATCCACACTCCCGTTGAACTAGCAACCAGTGCCCATTCCCCCACAGCAATATCACAAGGCATCAAGTCTTATGTTGAGGTTCCTATAACTCAGTCCACCCCTAGAAATCACTAGATTCACTCGGAGTGGTCTTTACCTTGGTGTTGGCAGGAGGACGACCCAGCTCATACTTCCTCTTCTTGTGGTAGGGCTTTCGTTTGCCGCCGGTCTTGCGGCGTTTATGCCAGTTGTCCCTAGAGATACCTGGGTCACAAGAAACACGAGGCGAGAGCAATGGTGTGAAAGGAGCAAACTGCCGAATTAACACAAACAAAACAGTTACTTTCAACGTGCTTTTGAGTGTCAGTTCTCCAAGGTGGTTATCCGCACTGTAAATGTCAGAAACCTAATTGTCATCATTTTCACTCAAGCACACAACTACTCCGAATAGAGTGCAATTTACCAGAAGACCTATGGTCTCAGTTCTTCTCAAGTATCCCCAGGGGGTCTTAGGTGTCCCTGGGTAGGAAACCACTGCAGTACCACCAGCCAGCCAAGTACACATGGCACGTTCCCCTGCGCTAGCGTGGCTGTGAGTAGCCATTAGCATAGTGTCACGGTGAAAAGAGTAGCCAGCTAACATTACTATCTCGCTTAGTGGACACTGCACAGTCTAGTAGATATAAACTTCGTAACAATGCAGAGTTGGTCGCGATGCAAAGTAATAAACTCCGTGAGCGAAAACGTGGGAGACATCTGAAGGCCTAGCCTTGCACCACTGCAACACCACTAGCTAGTTAACGAGGACTTGCAAGCAAAATTTCAACCAAACCAGGCAACCCAAAAATATATATTAACGTTAAGGGGATAAACTAGACTTAGAAACAGTAAATATTACAAGCGACTGAGTGCAATTCAAGAAATAGTTGCAAATTAGGCTCAATTGCATGTCAACTGTAGACTAGCCCATGAGAGCCGCCATCTTGTTACATGTCAAGACATTGTAAAACAATAACTCCGTTTTAAAAAGTAGCAAATGTGTTATCCGTATAATTTAACAACATAACCATTTGATATTAAAATACACTTGAACATGCCAAACCATCTTAGATATAGTCCTGATGTAAAACAACTGATGGACAAGGATTTTCGCAGCGACCAGAAGATGAAAACACGTACCCATTCTAAGGCGCCGGGTAGAAAGAGAACACGCAAGGGCTCATGGGGAAGTTTGACGGTGTCAGATATCGCGAGATTGTAAGAGCAGCTCTTCTTCGGATATCTCCAAATGCAGTTCAGCAACCGAGAAATTGAACTACCGTCAACTATGTGTGACCAGACGGTGCACCACCCAGGAAATACTTGAATGTGTCAAAATTATTAGCGCTGTGATTCAACGGACAGGTGTCTGAAATTGGATTTTGGAAGCAGGGAAACGTTTCTCATTATTTTCGACAAAATAGTATCTCCCATAAATTGCTATGTGAATTTGATTTAACTAAGCAAGTCAGTTATGAACAAATTCTTATTTTCAATGACGGCCTAGGAACAGGGGGTTAACTGCCTTGTTCAGGGGCAGAATGACAGATTTTTACCTTGTATTATCTCTCCATGCAGAAAAAGCTTTTGATAGACTAGGAGGGTCACATCGCTGGTCTGTATTTTGGCGCATATGAGACTTGGCTCCAATTTTATTAATATGGTTCAAATAATATATATTCAGTGCATTCGGAAAGTATTCAGACCCCTTGACTTTTTCCACATTTTGTTACGTTACATCCTTATTCTAACATGGATGAAATAAATCAATTTCCTCAGCAATCTACACACAGTATCCCATAATGACATCACAATGCCCCATAATGACATCACAATGCCCCATAATGACAAAGGTAAAGCAGGTTTTATGACATTTTTACAAATTAATTAAAAACAAAAACCAGAAATATCTGTTTACCTATTCAGACCCCTTTGCTATGAGACTTGAAGTTGAGCTCAGGTGCATCCTGTTTCCATTGATCATCCTTGAGATGTTTCTACAACTTGATTGGAGTCCATCTGTGGTAAATTCAATTGATTGGACATGATTTGGAAAGGCACACACTTGTCTATATAAGGTCCCACAGTTGACAGTGCATGTCAGAGTAAAAACCAAGCCATGAAGAATTGTCTGTAGAGCTCCGAGACAGGATTGTGCCGAGGCACAGATCTGGGGAAGGGTACCAAAACCTTATAGCAGCCTTGAAGGTCCCCAAAAACACAGTGAGCTCCATCATTCATAAATGGAAGAAGTTTGGAACCACCAAGACTCTTCTTAGAGCTGGCCGCCCGGTCAAACTGAGCAATCGAGGGAGAAGGGCCTTAGTCAGAAAGGTGACCAAAAACCTGATGGTCACTCTGACAGAGTTCTTGAGTTCCTCTGTGGAGATAGGAGAACATTCCAGAAGGACAACCATCTATCTCTGCAGCACTCCACTAATTAGGCCTTTATGGTAGTGTGGCCAGACGGAAGCCACTCGTCCATAAAAGGCAAATGACAGCCCGCTCAGAGTTTGCCAAAAGGCACCTAAAGACTCTGACCATGAGAAACAAGATTCTCTGGTCTGATAAAACCAAGATTGAACTCTTTGGCCTGAATGCCAAGCATCACATCTGGAGGAAACCTGGCACCATCCCTCCGGTGAAGCATGGTGGTGGCAGCATCATGCTGTGGGGATGTTTTTATATACCGGCAGGGACTGGGAGACTAGTCAGGATTGAGCTAAAGATGAACGGAGCAAAGTACAGAAATCTCCTTGATGAAAACCTGCTCCAGAGCACTCAGGACCTCAGACTGGGACGAAGGTTCACCTTCCAATAGGACAACAACCCTAAGCACACAGCCAAGATAATGCAGGAGTGTCTCTGAATGTCCTTGAGTGGCCCAGCCAGAGCCTGGACTTGAACCCGATCGAACATCTCTGGAGAGACCTGAAAATAGCTGTGCAGCAAAGCTCCCCACCCAACATGACAGAGCTTGAGAGGATCTGCAGAGAAGAATGGGAGAAACTCCCCAAATACAGATGTGCCAAGCTTGTAGCGTCATACCCAAGAAGGCTGGATGCTGTAATCACTCCCAAAGGTGCTTCAACAAAGTACTGAGTAAAGGGTCTGAATACTTATGTAGTTGTGGGTTCACAAGCATCTTCGCTCGTTGATGACTGCACACCGTACTACAACGAGGGGACGGACCACAACGAGGGGACGACCACAACGAGGGGACGGACCACACGTCCCTAGGAGGTCCTCCCGTTACTAGGGTGAGGTCAGAGATCCAGATCACCCTGGGGCTCCATGGTGTGCAGAGATTACTCAGATGTTGGTTGTGGCACCAAGGCAGCAGCTACTCTTCCTGGGGTTTATTATGGATCCCCATTAGTTCCTGTCAAGGCAGCAGCTACTCTTCCTCAGGGTTTATTATGGATCCCCATTAGTTCCTGCCAAGGCAGCAGCTACTCTTCCTGGGGTTTATTATGGATTCCCATTAGTTCCTGCCAAGGCAGCCGCTACTCTTCCTGAGGTTTATTATGGATCCCCATTAGTTCCTGCCAAGGCAGCAGCTACTCTTCCTGGGGTTTATTATGGATTCCCATTAGTTCCTGCCAAGGCAGCAGCTACTCTTCCTGGAGGTTTATTATGGATCCCCATTAGTTCCTGCCAAGGCAGCAGCTACTCTTCCTGGGGTTTATTATGGATCCCCATTAGTTCCTGCCAAGGCAGCAGCTACTCTTCCTGGGGTTTATTATGGATCCCCATTAGTTCCTGCCAAGGCAGCAGCTACTCTTCCTGGGGTTTATTATGGATCCCCATTAGTTCCTGTCAAGGCAGCAGCTACTCTTCCTGGGGTTTATTATGGATCCCCATTAGTTCCTGTCAAGGCAGCAGCTACTCTTCCTGGGGTTTATTATGGATCCCCATTAGTTCCTGCCAAGGCAGCAGCTACTCTTCCTGTGGTTTATTATGGATCCCCATTAGTTCCTGCCAAGGCAGCAGCTACTCTTCCTGGGGTTTAATATGGATCCCCATTAGTTCCTGCCAAGGCAGCAGCTACTCTTCCTGGGGTTTAATATGGATCCCCATTAGTTCCTGCCAAGGCAGCAGCTACTCTTCCTGGGGTTTATTATGGATCCCCATTAGTTCCTGCCAAGGCAGCAGCTACTCTTCCTGGGGTTTATTATGGATCCCCATTAGTTCCTGTCAAGGCAGCAGCTACTCTTCCTGGGGTTTATTATGGATCCCCATTAGTTCCTGCCAAGACAGCAGCTACTCTTCCTGGGGTTTATTATGGATCCCCATTAGTTCCTGCCAAGGCAGCAGCTACTCTTCCAGGGGTTTATTATGGATCCCCATTAGTTCCTGCCAAGGCAGCAGCTACTCTTCCTGGGGTTTAATATGGATCCCCATTAGTACCTGCCAAGGCAGCAGCTACTCTTCCTGGGGTTTATTATGGATCCCCATTAGTTCCTGCCAAGGCACCAGCTACTCTTCCTGGGGTTTATTATGGATCCCCATTAGTTCCTGCCAAGGCATCAGCTACTCTTACATTTACATTTAAGTCATTTAGCAGACGCTCTTATCCTGGGGTTTATTATGGATCCCCATTAGTTCCTGCTAAGGCAGCAGCTACTCTTCCTGGGGTTTATTATGGATCCCCATTAGCACCTGCCAAGGCAGCAGCTACTCTTCATGGGGTTTATTATGGATCCCCATTAGTTCCTGCCAAGGCAGCAGCTACTCTTCCTGGGGTTTATTATGGATCCCCATTAGTTCCTGCCAAGGCAGCAGCTACTCTTCCTGGGGTTTATTATGGATCCCCATTAGTTCCTGCCAAGGCAGCAGCTACTCTTCCTGGGGTTTATTATGGATCCCCATTAGTTCCTGCCAAGGCAGCAGCTACTCTTCCTGGGGGTTTATTATGGATCCCATAATCCTTTTTATCATCAATTTCTCTCAGCCAATCATCATTAATTTGTATAAGTGCTGTGCTTGTTGAATGTCCTTCCCTATAACCGTGCTGAAGGTCTGTTGTCAATTTGTTTACTGGGAAATTGCATTGTAACTGGTCAAACACCATTTTTTCCAGAAGTTTACTAAGAGTCGGTAACAGGCTGATTGGTCGGCTATTTGAGCCAGTTCAGGGGGCTTTACTATTCTTGGGTAGCGGAATGACTATCTCCCCTCCAGGGCTGAGGGAACACACTCTCTAGTAGGCTTAAATTGAAGACGTG